>NC_133526.1:84141089-84442389 GCF_048544455.1 Silene latifolia
AGCGCATTATCAATTAAATAAGTCCCAATATGACAGGGAATTGAAAAACAACCCGGGTCAGCCAATTTCGGTGGAGTCTTATTCTGAAGAAGTACGGAGCACTCCTCAGTCAAAGCCACCGTTTCAATTTCATCTACATTCCTCTTACATAAAAGAATTTATTTCATAAATTTTGAGTAAGAGGGTACCTGGGTGAGTAAATCGGCAAACAGCACGTTAACCTTAAGACTTCGCAAAAGATCGACAAATCTGTCGAATTGTTGTTCCGCCTTTGTCCTCCGTAGCCTCCCTGGAAATGGAACTTGGGGCTTATAAGAATTAACCATATTTGTAGAATTATCGTCCAAATTAGATTTAGACGACAATTTATCATCCTCAGCATTAATGTTACTCGATCGAGCAATATTACTACTCGATCGAGAGGTTTTCTCAGCAATTTTGTTCGATCGAGCAGTTCGGGATGCTCGATTGAGAGACTTGTTTTCCTCACTGCTCGATCGATCACTTTTATCTCCTCGATCGAGCACTTCTTCAGTAAATTTGCTCGATCGACCATCAAAAACCGGTCGATCGAGTACATCAGATGAATCCATTACTTTTTTTGTCAAAAGACGCCTTCTCATGAACAGTAGCTTCAACCTCCGAGTCTGAAAATGCCGCATTCTCCTTTGGCATTTTGGGTCCCTCATAGGAAAGATCACTCCATAAACTGATCAAATTTACCGTCTCATGTGGTTTTTTGTCAGGTTGTGATGGTAATAGGCCCGGTTGTCTTGAAGCTTGCTTAGTAGCCAATTGAGCTAGCTGGGACTCAAGCAATTTAATAGAAGCATCCATTGCTTGGTCATTTTTCTGCATTTGAAGTGCAAGTGTTTGCACCAGTGACTTCAACTCAGCTATGTCATTGTAACCACTAGAATAGGCACCTTGCTGATGCGGCGGTGGGAAAGAAGGAGGCTTTTGAAAGCCTTGTTGTTGATTTCAATGAGGCGGAACATAGGTTTGTTGTTGCGGCGGAGGAGGTGTAGGATTCAAAATATTCTGGCTAGACCACCTCAAATTGGGATGAACTCCAGCTTGATTATTAAAATAAGAGCCCCCTTACCTAAATTGTTGAAAAGCATAGACTTGCTCCTTCTCAGCTAAACACTCCATTGAATTATGGCCTTCTGTACCACATCTCTCACATGAGACGGTTTCTTGTCTAAACAACAAATGAACCGTCTGTTGATTTCCCGCACCCTGCAATTATAGCTTATCAAATCTAGCATTCATGGCTTCCAGTTGAGCCACAATGCACTATTATCTATAGATATCTCATTTCTGCACCTCCTGACAGCCACTCAGTGATGATTGGGCCGCATGTTTGGTACGCGAAACGATTTATGACAGTCCGTAAGTTTATCGTCAAGTGATAGCTCAAATACTTGTGTCTACCTCTTGGTCGTCATCTACGCGCCGATACGGTCGTTGATGAGAATGTCGTCGTGGCTCTCAATCAAACACATTTATAATACTCAACAAACAACTAGTTAGCGGTAAGTCGAGGTCGATCCATGGGACGGTGTGCTTTGGGTTCTAAGTCTATCTATCTCAATTTATGCTAGTGTCACAATTTGTTTGGGTTTGTAGTTGTGTCTAAACTAATGCATGCAATATAGTAAAACAAGCAATAAAAGAAAAGATGTAAACAATTGATTAAAAGTGCTAGGATATCATGGGGTCATGGGGAATTCATGGTTTTGATCATACAAACATGTTTACAAGGTTGCAAGCAATTAATGTTGCGGAGGAACCGAGTTGGGTTATATCTTACGGTTCATAGGAAGGGTTGGGTCCCGGAGCCGAATCGATTAGATTGTACAACACCTACAAGTCGACTTACTTTCCTCCTATTCAACTTCTATGCATGGTCTAACAAGACTCGAGTTGGTTTATATCTTACAAGTCAAGTTGAGTAGATGAGAGATGGTAAAAATGCAAGGATTCATAGGCTTAGCATTTCATCAAACATAACATGTGCATAAAGTTGACATCACAACAAGCAAGCAATTTAATCATGTGAACATATTAGATTAAGCATGAATCAATCCCATGTTGGTTTCCCCTAATTACCCACTAATCCTAGCAAGAGACTACTCACTCATTATCATGGGAAACATGTCATTAATGGTGTCAATCATCACAACAAGTAAAAACATGATAATAGAATGAAGAAATGAACAATAAAGATTAAAGAGTAAAGGAATTATACCAACTTAAGATGATCCAAATAATAATGCAAAGAATAATAGAAGAACTTGATGATTGATGGAAGGTTGTCAATCTCCCAATAATAACCCAATAATCTTCAATTACCCAATAATAAACTTGAATAATAAACTTGAACAATAATTAAGGAGAGATTAATGTGTAATTTGTGGAAAGATTAAAGAGTAATCTATTCTAATCTACTCCTAATCTAATCTAAAGAAGGATTTTCTACTCTAAAACTACATAAAGAGATGCCCCTTTGATTATTTACAAATGGGGTATTTATAGTGGAAATTAGGGAGGATGCATTAGGGTTAACTAAGGGCTAAACTAGTAATTACACTTTTTAAGTTGAGCAAGGAGACTCCGGGATTCTCCGAGAGAAGGGCTTCTCTTATCGTTGCTAGAAGAATGAAAACGTGCTGTGCTGAAATCCGTGCGGATGGGATTCGGGACGGCCGGATCTGGGCTGAGGAATCCGAGCGGATTCTTGGGCAAGACGCTCGGATTGGCGAGGGGGAATCCGGGCGGATTGTAGGGAATCCGGGCGGATTCTCCTCCAGTGAAATTTCTTGTTTTTCCCAGCCAGAAGACGGGCGGATTGGGGACAATCCGGACGGATTGGGGGAAGACGGGCGGATTGGGGACAATCCGGGCGGATTAGGGGAAGACGGGCGGATTCCTGCGAAGACGGGCGGATTCCTGAACAGCTTCTTTGTTTGACCTCGGATTGTAAAACGGATGTCATTTTCTCATCCGGACTCCTATTGGAGTGATTCAAAAGCCTAGATCGCTTGTTTTTTCGACGCCGTTCCATCTAACATATTTTCAGAGCCAAAGGAGCAACTCTTGGTTTGCGTTCCGAGCCATTTTCTTCATGAAGTGCCTTCCCTCTCGTCATTCTTACTTTTAACCCTTTGATCCTTCTACATACACTTTATTCCTACATCTTTGGTCATCATTCTTGCCTCCTCTTCATACTAGTCCATCTAATATCATCAATAAGCTTCCAAATATGCACGAAAGACGGGAATTTCCGCCTTATTATCTCCTTTTCTACAAAACATATGAAATGCGATAGAAAAGCAAATAGGAAGGTTTTGACGGATAAAATGGCCATGAAATGCTATAATAGTATGCAAAATAGGCTCAATTAGGGGACTAAATGTGCGCTAATTATGGTCACATCAAATATCCCCAAACCGAACCTTTACTCGTCCCGAGTAAAGAGGTGACTAAAACTAGACCTTTATTTAAACTAACCTAATAACATAACCGATATGAGACAATTAGCGGGTCTCACTCCGCCCCTTCAACTCACAACAAGACAACCATGAGGTAGGATGCCTTCTTGCAAGGCAAGGTGGGTCTTGCCAAAATGGCGACACATCCAAACATTAAAGCACACAAAACAAGTAATGGATGCATCTACAAAAGAATAGCCACTTTCCTCATCTAAGTGGCGGAAATTATCTACAAGGGAAGCAATTCAAGGGTACACAATCCTTCATAGATGCAATTTGTTCAAACTACTAAGCCTAGAAGGATACCAATAAATCACCTCCAAAAGGTGTCAAGCTAGGGTACCTTTGTCCTCAATCGTTAAATGCTTTTGTCAAGAATAGACTCCTTATGGCGTTAAAAACACTGGAGGATCGCGGAATTCCCCCCCTTGCCTAGACAAGAAGAAGGGTCGTCCCCTCTCTACCATGCACAAAAATGGATACGATGGATAAAGGGATCGATAGAATTTGAGTTTCATTTTGGGAGTTTGCTTTGTTGTTTGTTTTTCCCCCCAATTTCATGTGGCATATAACATTTTGAGAACACTTTCTTGCCATTTCTTTTGATTTTTGGCATTTCAATACTTGACAACTTTTTGCATTTCTTTTTGAACATTTTCAAAGTCACCCCAATTAGTAACGAGGGTGCCTTGTATTTGAAGCTTAGGAGTCTATTTTTGCTCCTCTTTTCATTTGATGCATTTTTGCAAACTTTCTTTCACTTTTCATTTCATTGAACTCAAATTGATTTCTTTTTGTGCCCATTCCCTTTTGTGACAAAAATGTGGTAGAACATGGATGATGGATGTATGCATGGTTTCAAGGGTCGCCTTGGAATAAACGGTAGCCAAGGAGTTATCACACCACAAGGTACTCTTGACTAGGCCTTAAACCATGGGTCAAAGGATACTAGCATGACACATCCTAGGGTGTTTTACAAGTATTCTAACAAGCAAAGTCTTAAGAATAAAAAGCATCTACTAGGGCCTATATACACTTGTCAAGCTTCCCAAATAGACGGTTTCACAAAATTTTTCTAAACATGCAACTACATGCCATGATGCAACTAGCATATACACATCCTAATGCAAATGATTCTACCAACTAATATGACATATAGACTAAATGCAATCCTAAGTTCACATTGTTATACCGTATCAATCAAAATAAAGCCACATAGTCATTAACATAAAGAGGAAAAGGGAGATTGGAAAGATCATACCATGCGGTCTTCAATATCCTCTTGTCTCGGATGTGGCGTAGTCAATCAAAGTGAACAAGGATGAAACAAACACAATATATACAAGATAATATATACAAAGGAAATGAACTTGTTTTTGGATTTTTCAATTTTTCAAATTTTTATGGTTTTTGTTTTTATGAAATTAAAAGACATATTTTTGGGATTTTTCGAAATTTTTCAATTTTTATGTATTTTTTGGAATATAAATTTCCATCCCCCACTTTTTTTTGGACATTGTCCTCAATGTACATGTAGGAGTAGGAATAAAAAGGAAATACATGTTTTTGGAATTTTGATTTTATGGAAATTGAAGTACAAATGCAATGATATGATATGAATGAATGCATGCTCTAACTAAATGCAATTCTATATGACATATATAACAAGTGAATGCAATCTAAACTATACTATATGATGCATGATTTAAACTATGGTCACTTATGATCAAACCTCCCCAAACCGATTTAAACACTATTTCTAGTGTAGAAAAGAATAGGATTGGTCATTAGTGACTATGCATGAACTCTAATCTATATGCAACTATCTACATGAATCATGTGAGATAAATACAATGCAACTATACTATATGAACTCACTAATGTAAATGCAATATGAAATATAATACAAATGTAAGTTAAATGTAAATGCAAGGTCAAGGGAAAGGGTATCTTACAAATGGTGGTTTGAGGTAGGACTCCACCAAACTCATTCAAATTCCACTATCCATGGAGCTCAATGCTCTCAAAAGTTGGTCAAAAGCTTGTGAATGGTCCTCAAGTAAGCATGAATAAGTCTTGAACCATTGCAAAATAGAGTAGGGCCAATCCATGAGGGACCTCCCTTTGAACTCCTTCCCCTTCTTCTTTGCTTTGTGATGATGGCCTTCCCGGCTCTTGAAACTAGCAAGATTGAGATTGTTGTCATAGGGGGTTTTTCGGTTGCTCCTATTTCTTCCAAAGTTGATGATGCGAATGCTTGGACTAGTCAATTCTCCAAGAATAGAAGGCGAACTTTCATGGCATTGATGATGGGATGTCTTAGGAGTTGGGATAGTGGATGCCAAATTTCCACATATAGACTCCTTCTTAACCTTTTCTTTGAGCTTTCCCACTAAGTAATTCTTGTATGACGATTTGACTTTCGTGAGAAGGTCCATAATGTCATCTCCAACTATCATGGGCTCCATAGTGGGTGCAAAAAGGTTCTCATGAAGGCATTCCTCCTCTTCATCGAAGCAATCTTCAAACTTCTCAAGGATGGGTTCCTCAAGAAAGCTAATCCCATAACTCCCTTCATCATTTGAGTCCATATTTCCCTCATCATCTTCTTCCATAGATGCATCATCATCACTTTCTCCATATGAATCATAAATAGGGGCTTCACTCTTCTTCACCAACTTATTCTCCAACACCTCAACATCTACTTCAAATGACACACCCTCATACTCACAAAGGCTAAGAGTATTTGGCTTACTCAACCTCATGTCTTCATCATCAAATACCACACTTTCATACTCACAAGAGCTCAAGGAGATTGGCTCTTCCCACTTCACATCTTCTTCATCAAAGGTCATTACCTCAAATTCACATTCATGGTCAATGCTCAAGGATTGGTGGGGAGTGGTTGGTTGGGTGGTTTCTTGGGTTGCCTTTGTTTGGGCAATTTGAATCTCCAACTCCTCAACTTGGGTAACAATGCCTTGAAGAACATTGTCCCTATTTTGGCTTTCCTCTAGCATTTGTTTGAAGAAGTTTTGTTGATCACCCATCATTTGGAGAATCACATTTTGAATGGGTTCATCATTTTGTTGTGGGTAAGTGTGAAAGTGGTTGTATTGTGGCAATTGAAGTTCATTGTGAAATGGGTATTGGGTGGGTGGTTGTTGTTGATATTGGGTGTGGTGATTTTGGTGGGAAAAATTGGGGTAGTGGTTAGGATTTTCGTTGTACAAATAAAAAGGTAGGTTTGTGTTGACTTGCTCCTCAAACTCCCCATACCCATAGTCGTACTCCAAAGATTCACCACATACTCCATATGCCAAGCCTTCGGTCATCATCATAACTAGGACAAAGATATAACTACAAACAAGGAAACTACAAGAAAACGGTAAAAACAATCCTTGAGGAACAAGTTCCTCAAGGTTAAAGCAAAATCAAAATAGACAAACAAGTAAGAACTTAATCACATAGCACCGTCCCCGGCAACGGCGCCATTTTGATGAGAATGTCGTCGTGGCTCTCAATCAAACACATTTATAATACTCAACAAACAACTAGTTAGCGGTAAGTCGAGGTCGATCCATGGGACGGTGTGCTTTGGGTTCTAAGTCTATCTATCTCAATTTATGCTAGTGTCACAATTTGTTTGGGTTTGTAATTGTGTCTAAACTAATGCATGCAATATAGTAAAACAAGCAATAAAAGAAAAGATGTAAACAATTGATTAAAAGTGCTAGGATATCATGGGGTCATGGGGAATTCATGGTTTTGATCATACAAACATGTTTACAAGGTTGCAAGCAATTAATGTTGCGGAGGAACCGAGTTGGGTTATATCTTACGGTTCATAGGAAGGGTTGGGTCCCGGAGCCGAATCGATTAGATTGTACAACACCTACAAGTCGACTTACTTTCCTCCTATTCAACTTCTATGCATGGTCTAACAAGACTCGAGTTGGTTTATATCTTACAAGTCAAGTTGAGTAGATGAGAGATGGTAAAAATGCAAGGATTCATAGGCTTAGCATTTCATCAAACATAACATGTGCATAAAGTTGACATCACAACAAGCAAGCAATTTAATCATGTGAACATATTAGATTAAGCATGAATCAATCCCATGTTGGTTTCCCCTAATTACCCACTAATCCTAGCAAGAGACTACTCACTCATTATCATGGGAAACATGTCATTAATGGTGTCAATCATCACAACAAGTATAAACATGATAATAGAATGAAGAAATGAACAATAAAGATTAAAGAGTAAAGGAATTATACCAACTTAAGATGATCCAAATAATAATGCAAAGAATAATAGAAGAACTTGATGATTGATGGAAGGTTGTCAATCTCCCAATAATAACCCAATAATCTTCAATTACCCAATAATAAACTTGAATAATAAACTTGAACAATAATTAAGGAGAGATTAATGTGTAATTTGTGGAAAGATTAAAGAGTAATATATTCTAATCTACTCCTAATCTAATCTAAAGAAGGATTTTCTACTCTAAAACTACATAAAGAGATGCCCCTTTGATTATTTACAAATGGGGTATTTATAGTGGAAATTAGGGAGGATGCATTAGGGTTAACTAAGGGCTAAACTAGTAATTACACTTTTTAAGTTGAGCAAGGAGACTCCGGGATTCTCCGAGAGAAGGGCTTCTCTTATCGTTGCTAGAAGAATGAAAACGTCTTTGTCTTTGAAATCCGTGCGGATGGGATTCGGGACGGCCGGATCTGGGCTGAGGAATCCGAGCGGATTCTTGGGCAAGACGCTCGGATTGGCGAGGGGGAATCCGGGCGGATTGTAGGGAATCCGGGCGGATTGTAGGGAATCCGGGCGGATTCTCCTCCAGTGAAATTTCTTGTTTTTCCCAGCCAGAAGACGGGCGGATTGGGGACAATCCGGGCGGATTGGGGGAAGACGGGCGGATTGGGGACAATCCGGGCGGATTAGGGGAAGACGGGCGGATTCCTGCGAAGACGGGCGGATTCTGAATGACTTCTTTGTTTGACCTCGGATTGTAAAACGGATGTCATTTTCTCATCCGGACTCCTATTGGAGTGATTCAAAAGCCTAGATCGCTTGTTTTTTCGACGCCGTTCCATCTAACATATTTTCAGAGCCAAAGGAGCAACTATTGGTTTGCGTTCCGAGCCATTTTCTTCATGAAGTGCCTTCCCTCTCGTCATTCTTACTTTTAACCCTTTGATCCTTCTACATACACTTTATTCCTACATCTTTGGTCATCATTCTTGCCTCCTCTTCATACTAGTCCATCTAATATCATCAATAAGCTTCCAAATATGCACGAAAGACGGGAATTTCTGCCTTATTATCTCCTTTTCTACAAAACATATGAAATGCGATAGAAAAGCAAATAGGAAGGTTTTGACGGATAAAATGGTCATGAAATGCTATAATAGTATGCAAAATAGGCTCAATTAGGGGACTAAATGTGCGCTAATTATGGTCACATCAGTCGTTTTGAGAGTAATTAGAGTTCATTTGGAGTCCGGGTAAAAAACTGCTTCATTTTCTAAGAAACCGATTAAAATGCCGAGTCAGAATGTCTTAGAATATTTCGGATATTTATTCCATAAATTAAAATTATATCTTTTGGCAAAATATATCCCATAAATCTTATTTTACGAGTTTAGGAAGTAGAGATCTACCGCAATTCCCTAAAAGATACGCGGAATTCTTTCTTCCGCAGCAGGAAACCTCTGGGGAAATGACACAGCAGATGTTGCGCCTCTTCGAAGGATCGCAGCAGCTGCTGCGCCTCTTCCCTATCTCTTTTCCGCCTGTTTTCATATTTTTCCATGATTTCTTTCCAAAGTTTGGGTCATTCCATAACTCTTCATATTTTTTAGTATAAATAGGGACCTTCGTTCCACATATTTTTCACGCGAGTGTCCGCCCTTCTCTTCTCCCTTTGCATTCTAAGACCGTGCTCTAAGCATTCGACGCCTACGTGCTTGATCAATCGACCACCTAAGCTCAGATCATTCTGAGTTCCAGTCACGTTGCATGACCGACCAATTTGGACATTACACATTAATAAATTTAATCTAAATTCTCTAACGAGGGCACTTTCTACATACATTCGAGTCGAGCAATCATTAAACGTTAACGTAGTTAATCTCGATTCGTCAAACATATAAGTCTGAGGGTGTAAATCCCATCTTTTTATTATTGTACTAATTATTGTAAGATTTACGTCAAAAGTATACTTAAAACCGACTTCTAAAACCCTTTCATTAAACCGTTTTTACAAACTAGCAGTAACCAGACGTCGGGAAGAAACACAGCAACAGTTGCGCCTCTTCGAAGAGTCGCAGCATATGCTGCGCCTCTTCCAGAGGCTGCCGCTGTTCCTGCTCTTCTTCTTATTCCTCGGTTTTCCTGTTTATTTCGTTCCTTTTATTTTATTCTCTTATTTTCTCTCTTTTCATCGTAAATTTTTATACATTCTTTTTAATTATCACATCTTATTTCCGACTTAAATCCCTTATCATCGATATTTGCGGGTTTTCGTCATTAAATCAAACCCGGATTTTTAGAGACTCGATTTGTTCATATCAAGTTTCTGAGATTCGTCTTTGTACATATTTTCATTGCTTATTTCCAATTTGTCACGTTCTTTCAAGTTCGTTTCCGTCTTAATAATTTAACCTAATTAGTTTGTTCGTTTTTTAATTCGTTTTTAATCCATTTTAACCCGTTTTAATTCGTGTTTATCGCTTTTATGACAGTTTTGTATGTAATTAATATGCTAAATCACTTTCATTCGAGTATATAATATCGATAATCAACCATTAAAACCACCAACTAATGTAAACAACTCGCAGTTCTGACTTCACAGCCAGAACTCACCTCAGGAACAAACGCAGTGAAAGTTGCGCCTCTTCCAAGGGACACAGCAGTGCTGCGCCTGTTCCGGGATGAGTTCTGTCTCTGAATTTTCGTTCTTGCTTTGACCTAATCCTTTAATTACATAATTAATCGACTATTATCTTTAATATCACCCTTAATCTGTCTGTATTTTCTAACCCTATTTTATTTTCTTTTCTTCAAAGCGTCCGTCTTAATTATATTTTTGACGTAAATCAATTAATCCTTGTAATTTATTGTAATTTTAATTATCGTTATTTATTTATTATTTTGGATGTTTTATTTATTTTTCACATGTAATCAATTCTAAACCCTAATTCGACATTAATAAGTGCTAATTATATGTTCACCAACCTAGTTAATTCTCACATGTTAGGATCAAAATGATGGATGTTGCATTGCATGCATATAATCGACAACATATCAAATACGAATGATTTCCCTAATCATTAGTAGAGGCTGCTATCGAGGCGGGCGGGATTAGGTGTTCAGTAAAAGGACTTCCTAATACGTACCCTCACCCCTTACTCCATATCTCTGTGAACATCCGTGTTCATTGACATCCACGAGAGTCATTCTAGACATAGAATGCTAAGGTAACGAGTTTTTAGTGTTCATGTCACTACTTTGTGTCTTGACATGACACGAGGTATTCGAACGGTTCCAATTCCGATAAAAATTGGTGGCGACTCCACAAATGCAAACGCTTGTCCCAAGCGCCCCGGCGGCCCATGTCCACAGTTTGGCGACTCCACTGGGGATCATACACTTACGTGTTACCCAGGGTGAAACTTGAACAAGGTTAGGGAATAGTTTATATGAGACAGTTGTCCGTTTTCATTACTCGACCTTCTTAGGTCGTTTTATTTGGCCTTCCTAGGCCCAACCTAAACCATTCGACCAATCGTCCCGTCTGGACGGTCCAAAATTTTAACACTTCATTTTGTGGATTTTGCCCTGGGGCAGATTAAAGTTTTAACGTTGTCGTTTCTGCCTAGATGGCAGATTTAGGCTTTTGAATGTCAGATGGTAACCTGCTCAGGGAGCGGCATTTTAACGGTTGTGTTTCTGTTTGTTGAAACTCAAAAAACTATCGTGTCCACCCAGGGGACAGATATAGACTTAAATGGCTGTCATGTCTACCCATGGGGCAGATGTAGACTTATGCGTGCCATTTAGAATTTTGCTCAGGGAGCAGACTACTAACCTTGCTCATGACGTAAGGTTTGTTCATCGTATTTTAAGCCAACAAGGGCGTACCTTAGGTAAGTTTATCATCGTTCTAGGACCAATGGAGTATTGCAGGACGCTGGTTGCTGAGCAATCCTTGCACTCATTTTCTGTTTGCATGCATGCTGGGGCCTTGACTACGTCGAGTACTCGATAGAGGTATATTCCTTGGGGGTGCATTATCCGGGGTAGCTGCGTAAGCTTTGAGCTATGGAGAAGCTCCCTTTCATGTCCATTATCCACCGCATGAGGGTACCTGATCCAGAAATTAGGCTGGGCATGTTAGAGTGTCGTGTGCCTTGTCACCCTGCATTCAGGAGTAAATCTTGTTTGTACCACCCCTAACATGCCAGGGGTCAGAGCTTAGAGTTGTATCCAAAAAAAATAAATCAGAAAATTAAAGAAGAGAGCCAAAAGAGTGATGTAGGATACCTGGTGCTATCTCATGGGGTTCCCGAGCAACCCTGGGCCCAGGAAGCCACAGAACTCACAACTCAAATATGAAGTTTTTAAAAAAGCAAAAAGTGTCTTAAAAGGAACAAAGAAATGCAAATGCAAATAGTATTAGAAACACGGAACTGGTAGTATGCCTACTACCGTATTTTTTTGTTTTTTTTGTTTTTGTTTTTCAGACTACCTCTGTACACTAAACTCTACGCATTATTAAACGTGATACTTCTTTAGGTGGAGTATGTTCTATGGTTTGTCTATTAATTGACCCTGCATGGTCATTAATTTATACACACCATGACCAACAACTCATTCCACCTGGAATGGACCTTCCCACTTATGGGCAAATTTAGCAGCTTTGTGGTTCTTGGTTGTTTGGAATACCTTTCGGAGAACCAGGTCTCCTACATCGAGGTACCTTATTTTTATGTTCTTGTTGTACCTTCTGGCGACTGACTGCTTGTAGGAGGCTAAGCGTATCTGAGCACTTGTTCGTAATTCATCTATCGTATCTAGGCGCTCCTGGTCATCTTCGTCTAGTTCAGTTCCCCTGTCATACATCCATACCTGGCTGTGGGAACTAGAACCTTTAACGGTATCACTACCTCTACCCTAAACACCAGGCTGAAGGGTGTTTGGCTGTCGTCATCTTTGGGGTTGTTCTATTTGACCACAACACCAAGGGCAGCTCGTCTGCCAATTTGCCTCTTAACTCCTCCAATCTTTTCCTTAAGTTTTAAATAGTGGTTTTGTTACTGGATTTAGCTTGTCCATTGGACTGCGGGTTTCTGGGTGCTGATGTTTTCAGTGAAATATTCCACCTAGCACAGAATCCTTCAAAGTTGTCTGATACGAATTGTGATACGTTGTCACATATAATTTCTGATTTAATTCCAAACCTGCAAAGTATGTTAAGTTTGATAAAAGAAATCACTTGCTTATCTTTTACCTTAGTGAATGCCTCAACTTCTATCCATTTAGAGAATTAGTCTGCCATAGCCAGTATGTATAAACTATTTCCCGGAGCCCTGGTTAGTAGACCAATAATACCCATTCCCTCATGTCATGAAGGGCCATGATGAAATGATTAGATGTAGGAGTTATGATGTATCATTGGTGCTGATCTATGACAGGCGTCACATTTCTTTACGTACTCTACTGCATCTGCACGCATCGTGAGCCAGAAGTAGCCTTGTTTGAGAGCTTTATTTGATAGAATCCTGCTCCCTGCATGGTTTCCACATTCGCCAATGTGGATGGCATATAATATAGTTTGTGCCTATGTCTTGTCCAGGCACCTCAAGTAGGGTTCAGCTAGCGACTTCCTAAAAAGAACATTATCAACTAGCACAAATCTAGAGGCTTTCATTTTGAAACCTCTTACCTCCCTTTGGTCCGATGGCAGCTTGTCTTCAATTAGCCGATCTAGGTAAGGTTTGCGCCAATCGAGGTCAACCTGCTTCTCGTCTGTGTTTACCAATATTCTTGTCCCATTTACCTACTCTGCATCTTGTTGTTCTTCCACCTCTCCTCTGTCTTCTTCTACTAGCTTTTGTATGGCTGGTTCTAACACGTGTACGATTGGTATGTTGGAAAATTCTGTTGGTTTGAATGTTGCCCTTTAGGGTTGCTAGTGCATTAGCCTCCACATTCTGGTCCCTGGGAACTTAAAACAATTTTGAAGGCCTTGAATTTCTTTTTCAGGCCCTTGGCTACCTTGAGGTAGGCTATCATCTTGGAGTCCCTAGCTATAAGAGTCATTCACATGGTTCACTATGAGTAGAGAGTCTATGTATACCTGCAGGCATCTGACTTTTAAATCTAGAGCCAACTGCTGCTCTAGTATAAGGGATTCATATTCTGCCTCATTGTTTGTTGCTTTGAATTCGCATCAGACTGCCTCCAATTTCAGGTTCACTTTTGGGAGCAACACCAGACCAACTCCTCCTCCCCTTTGGTTTAAGGCTCCATCTGTGTGCAGCATCCAGGCTTCGCCTTCCCTACTTTCTTTTAAGTTCAGTATCTCTTTCTCAGCCAGATTTTGGATAGCCGGGCTAAAGTCTGACACAAAGTCAGCCAATGCCTGTGATTTTATCGCAGTTCATGGCTCGTATTGGATGTCATATCCACTGAGGTGTACAGAACATTTGACATACGTCCTGATAAATCAGGATTCCTCATTATTGATTTTAGGGGATAGTTAGTTACAACATGTATAATATGGGACTCAAAATAGGGGCGCAGCTTATAAGATGCAGTGACAAGTGCTAATACCAATTTTTCGAGAGATGTGTACATGGCTCTGCAGGAAGTAGGGACTTGCTTACTTAGTAAACGGGTTGCTGCACCTTGTCCTGCTCCCTAACCAGAACTACGCTGACTGCTACTTCTGTGACTGACAGGTACAGGAATAGAGGCTCTCCCTGGTCTGGGTTTGATAATAGGGGTGAGGAGCTTAGGTAGCTTTTCAGCTCTCTGAATGCTTTCTCGTGTTCTTCAGTCCACTCAAATTTATGGCTCTTCCTCAGAATATCATTAAACATCCTTGTAGATACCTCATTTCTGCACCTCCCACAAACCACCCGATGATGATTGGGCCGCATGTTTGGTATACGGAACGATTTGTGACAGTTCATAAGTTTATCGTCAAGTGATCGCTCAAACACTTATGTCTACCTCTTAATTGTCATCTACGTGCCGATATGGTCGTTTTGGCAGTAATTAGAGTACATTTGGAGTCTGGGTCAAAAAAACCGTCTTCATTTTCTAAATGCCGAGTCAGAATGTTCTGGATTGTTCCGGATGTTTCTATTCCATATTTTCCAATCTTTTGATCTTTGGTAAAATATCTCCCGTAATATTCACACAAAATATTAAGGAAACGAGATTAATCCGCTATTCCATTATAGAAACGCGGAAATCTTTCTTCCGCAGGAGGAAACCACTGAGGAAAGACGCAGTAAGTGCTGCGCCTCTTTCAAGGGACGCTGATACTGTCGTTTAGTATCAAAATTTAAATTTATAATACCGAACTAAACTAACAGAAGCTAGTGGTAGTACGGGTCGAACCATAGAGAGACAAGGTTAATTATGTTTGCTAATTTTTAATCTATTGAGGTAACAATTTAAAAAGGGGGTTTTGATTTGGTTTGAAACTAAGTAGCAAGTGAAATAAAATGTTGTAAAAAGATGAAAACAATAATAGAGAAATAGCTAGGACGATCGGTTCACTACAGTTTCGACGGCATAGATCCAAAGTAGGTCTGATATGAGTGCGGTATTCAGGTAAATGACGAGTCCTCTCGGTCCACTGTCAACAGGAAACACCCTTTCGGTCTGAATTCTCTCCCTGGATCACACTAACTAACTTTCGTTCTGGTCAGTGTAACTAAGTCTGCAACTTCTATCTCCTTTTGGTCTCAAGAAATTCCTATTGCCTTTCGGTCTCAAGGGTAGACTTATTATCATAGTTTTAGGTCTATTCTATTCCAATCTTACGATCTAGGTCTAGAATTCCCAAATCAATTAACAATTCTCCTCTTGGTCTCCTTATTAATTGTAGCAATTAAACAACTATGATAAAGGAATTACCGACCTAAACAATCCTACAACATCCTAAGCCGTCTACACTATAGATCTCCTCACATCCTAGCGAAGGAAATCTAGCTACTCATATTAGGAATAACAACAACAATAAATTTGACTAATAAAACAGGAGAATTCATAATTAAAACGACGAAATAAGCAATTAACATAAAACGATAAATTGGCTTTCGGGAGACTATTCTAGCAATTCCTATACTACGAATGAAATAAGTAATGAAACTGAACAGAACAATACCGAAGAGGAATCGCAGAGAAAGATCTAAAACCGAAAGCGGGGAGAACTTTTTTGATCACGAAACAGTCTTTAGAACCCTAATTAACGAATGATAAAAACTAGATTAAGAACTGATAAACTGAATGTAAAACTTCATGATTATTCTGAAAACCTAAGTTACGTTATATAGGAATATACGTAACACTTATTTCCGAAACCTAAATACTATGGGCTTCTTAATTCTCGATCTTTTATTTTGCGTCAGACCCGTTGTTCAGTCGATCGACCATAAGCATCAGTCGATCGACCAACTTGCGCTGTACAAGAGCTTCTGATTCTCGCGCTCTGGTCGATCGACCATAGGCATCAGTCGATCGACCGAAGGTGCTGTATAGTAGTGCATTTTGACGAATTCTGCAGCGCGCACCGATCTTAAAACAGCTGCCATTTCTTCGTTATTTGGTCAAATCAGGCGTTCTACGTGGCGTTGGAAACCTAATAGGATAAGCTTTCACGTCCAACTAGAATCAGTCGATTATCTGCTCTAGAACTCGAGATATAGCCATTTTAAATAGGCTACAGTAATGTGAAGCGATTCTTTGCTTGATAACTTCTTGTAACTTGTACGCACCCATGCTTATACTATCTCCAGGGCCTTGAAATGTGCATCAAGATCATTCCTCAAGCTTTACCTTCATGTCAAATGCTATGCTAGACACTTTGGGACGGATTTGGCTCATTATCTACTCAATTCCGCAATAATCTGCAATATTACATAAAAAGGCGGAAGTCGACGAAAAGGGGCAAATAGTAGAACAAACTATTAATAATAGACATAAAATGCGTGGAAATAAAGATGTAAAACGTCATATTATAGACACGCATCAAACTTCCCCAAACCAAACCTTTGCTTGTCCCCAAGCAAACTAATGCAACTAATATGAACTAAAATAGAAAGGAGCAAACATGGACAAACTGAAAACCGTCTACTCAAACCAATTTAATGCAACAGAGTCAACTACTAACAGCGCAATGTCAAGCAAACGAATTTATACATATTTCAAAAAGATGTTGAACCTTCGACCTTGCAAGACTTTCAAAATCGGACTCTCACGGGTCGCTCAATCACACAATACAGCACAAGGTGAGTAAATTATGTAAGGATAGAAAGAAGCAAATTTGTAATGACGCTCACCTAACTACAACCTATAAGAACATGCCTGCACTATAACATAAAAGTGATCTCTACAACCGTACATATGCATTCCAACCAAACAAATGACCATGACACATGCCGAGGTATATATGGGATATGTGAGGTAACGGGTAAGAAGGGGCTAAAACGATTTGGATACGTGGAGTTAATAGGCCGAGCTAGCAACAACGGGATCCAAATAATACGCACTTTCCAACTTCAAACTCAATGTGAACGATACAAAACAGTGCCAAATTGATGCACAAAACTCACAATCTCCAACAAACTTCAACTCCCCAAAAGATATAATAACAACATGGGAGTAAAAATCGCCATATAATGAAATTCCAATTCATGCGATTTTCAATTCTGTAGAGCCTGGTCGACCGACCAAAGGGTGAGGTCGATCGACTGAATATCGAACTGGTTTTCATTTTTTCGTAATCTGTTTTTTTTTTTCTTTTCCTTTTTCAATTCTTTTCTTTCTTTCTTCCCTTTCAACATTTCACCACGCATCTCACATAGAGCAATATAACCAAAATGCAATAAAAACATTCCCAAAACCACAAGTACTAGCTCGGATAAGGTACGCTAATTTCAGTATGTAGCTAATGGGACAAGAAGGCAATTTTGGCTATGTGGAGCTTATGGGTAAAATGAGAAAAAGAGACCTCTCTCACATGTTTCAACAAACCACAAACCGAATGCATACAGGCACTAAGCAGATCAAATTCATGTTTATGCAAATTAATGAAACATGTCCCATAAGGAGTAACTACTCACATCCTACATGAAATCGGTCATGAATGTCACCGATTTATAACACTCTAATTCCTTAGAAAGATTTTATAGTTTGCCAAAATTTTCAAGTCAAGCCTACTAGTTCAACAGATTTTGAAACGAAATTCGAGATATTGTAACAGACTTTTGCTAAAAGAGGTGATAAAGTGCAAGGCTTAAGCAAATAACGATTTAAGAATGAAAAATACTCCAATCAGACTCAACCTAAAATGCAAAAGAAACGTGAATTTTTTTGAATTTTATGACATTTTTGAATTTTTATGAATTTTTGTATATATAAGAAATAAATACAGTGCAAACATAAATGAATAAACGTGAATGCAAAACAAATGCAAATGCAGACTCAAGTGTGCATTACCCTCCCCAAACCAATTCGGACAATGTCCTCATTGGACCAACTACTACCTAACAGCAAACAACAACAGCAGCATAAAAGAGGGTGGTAAAAACGCAAACTAACTAAAGGAGATAAAATAAAATGGAGTAGGAAACTCACAAGATATAACCTCCCCAAACCAAACATGAAACGGGGGAGATAAAAGTGATGTGACCATAATTGGCGCATATTTAGCCCCCGAATTACCATTGTTTCCATGCTTTTTAGTGCCTATTTGGGTCATTTCTTATCTTTAGTTCTTTGTTTTGCATATTCTTTGAGATTTTGATCCCTTGGTAGGAAAGGAGTAAGAATCTTGCATTTTCATGGCAAAACGAGGCTAAATTGATCGTATTCAATGACCAAGCATCAAGGAGAGACAAGACTAGAATGCCTTTGTACATAGCATAGTAGAAGAGCAATGTTGAGAAAAGGATCCTTGAGTCCCCAAGGAAATCCCCAAGGAATTCATGAAGAAAAGGGAAGAAAAGAAGAAGAATTGACGCTGCCAGACAATCCGAACGGATTGTATACAATCCGCCCGTCCGTCCAGCCCAATCCGAGCGTCCCTCAAAGAAATCCTCTCGGATTCCCCCTCGCCAATCCGAGCGTCTTGCCCAAGGATCCGCTCGGATTCCTCAGCCCAGATCCGGCCGTCCCGACTCCCATCCGCACGGATTGCGATGCAAAGACGTTTTCATTCTTCAAAGCTACGATTAGAGAAGCCCTTCTCTCAAGAAATACCGGAGTCTCCTTGCTCAACTTAAAAAGTGTAATTACGAGTTTAGCCCTTAGTTAACCCTAATGCATCCTCCCTAATTTTCACTATAAATACCCCATTAGTCTAATTAGAGGAAAAGGTTCTTCTTATCAATAATTAGAGTAGTTAATATCAATCAAATCTCTCTTCAATATTGTAATCAAGTATTAATCAAGTTTTAATCCAAGTTTTAGTTCTTTAATCTCTCTCTTGTTCTTACTTTATTTTGGGTAATTAGAAGATTATTGGGTTTATTGGGAGATTGACAACCTTCCATCAATCATCAAGTTCTTCTATTATTCTTTGCATTATTATTTTGGAATCATTAGTAGGTATAATCTCTTAATCCCTTTTTAATTATTGTTATTTACTTTCATTTATTCATCATGTTTCATTATGTTAGTATGATTGACAACCTTTCTAGCATGATCAATATGATAATGAGTGAGTAGTCTCTTAACTAGGGTTTAATGGGTGATTAGGGGAAACCAACATGGGGAATGATTCATGCTTAAATTAATATGCTTTCATAATCTTATTTGCTTGCTTGTTTTGATCTTAATACATGCACATGTTATATTTGATGAAATGCTAAGCCTATGAATCCTTGCATTTACTATCATCTTCTATCTTTTCAATGAGACTTGTAAGACATAACCCAACTCGAGTCTTGTTAGACCATGCATGTGTTGAGTAGGAAAGATTAAGTCGACTTGTAGGTGTTGTACAATCTAATCGATTCGGCTCCGGGACCCAAACTTTCCTAGGATTGTAAGATATAACCCAACTCAATCCATCACAACAATAATTGCTTGCTTATAATTTGAGAACATGTTTGTATGATCATATCCCATGATTCCCCAATGAACCCATGACACCCTAGTGCCTTTAATCAATTGTTTACACCCCTTATTTTATTCATCTTGCTAGTTTACTTTCATTGTTATTTTAGTTTAGTAACCTTCTACATCAACCCAATTTGTGACACCCCTTAGACACTACTAGTTACAATAGAATTCTCATTTCAATACCCGTCCCTTGGGATCCGACCTTTACTTGCCTCTTTACTAATTGTAGAGTTGTTTGTGAAGTATAAATTGTGTTTTGTATCGACCATTGACCAACGACCACATATGTTAATTGTGAACACCAAATGGCTCCGATCAAAAATGGCGTCGTTGCCGGGGACGGTGTTTAATTGATTTAAGATTTCTTTTATTGTTATTAGTTGTGTCTTTTTCACCTTGGGGAAGTAAAACTCCTCAAGGTTCGTTCTAATCGTTTTCAAGTTGTTTGATATTTTGCGAGAATGGATTTCATAGATTGTTTTGTAGAGGACCACTTGAGTATCCCTTACTTCAAAGATCCCATGCAAGCATTAGAGGCCTTAGAAGCAAGTAAGGCTAAGAGCATGTATTGGGAGTTGGAGGTGGATCTCTTTGAGGCCGCTCTAGCTAACAAGGAACTTACTCATGCACAATCCGAGTTAGTGCATAATATTCTAGTAGAAGCATGTCAACCCATAGAGGATGAGCAATCCATCCTAGAGGATATTCTACAAACTCAAGAGCAAGAGGAACCCATCATGGAATTCGAATATGATGAGGTTCATGAAAGTGAAGAAGAGTATGTCATGAGAATGGAATGTTTAATGGAGATGGAGCAAATTCTCAATGAAACTCCAAAGGAGGAAAGTGAGGTACAAACTCTTACTTTGAAACCCCTTCCCCCAAATTTGAAATATGCTTATCTTGATGAATCAAAGACCAAACCCGTGATTGTTAATGATAGACTTGATGATGATCAATTGGGAAAATTACTTAATGTGTTGAAACAACATGAGAAGGCTATAGGTTATAGTCTAGATGACCTTAAAGGGATAAGTCCCAACTTTTGCATGCATAGGATTCATCTAGAGGACGACCATAGACCTACCATTCAACCCCAAAGAAGATTGAACCCCCACATGCAAGAAGTTGTCAAAGGAGAAGTCATGAAATTACTTGATGCGGGAATCATATATCCCATATCGGATTCTTTGTGGGTTAGCCCCGTCCAAGTGGTACCTAAGAAAGGAGGTACTACGGTAGTGACAAATGAAAAGAATGAATTAATACCCACAAGAATGATCACCGGTTGGCGTATGTGCATAGACTACCGTAAATTAAACTCCGCAACAAGGAAAGATCACTTCCCCTTACCATTCATTGACCAAATGCTTGAGAGGTTAGCCTCTAACAAATTCTTTTGTTACCTTGACGGGTATTCGGGATTCTTCCAAATCCCTATACACCCGGATGACCAACATAAGACCACCTTCACATGCCCTTATGGTACTTTTGCATATAGGAGGATGCCTTTTGGATTATGTAATGCCCCCGCTACTTTCCAAAGATGCATGATGAGTGTCTTCTCCGATTACCTAGAGACCATAATGGAAGTTTTTATGGATGATTTTAGTGTTTATGGAAAGGACTTTGACTCATGCTTGCATAATCTTTCTCTTGTATTGCAAAAATGTGAAGATGTTAGTCTTGTTTTAAATTGGGAAAAGTGTCATTTCATGGTCAATGAAGGAATTGTTTTGGGTCACTTGATTTCGGAAAAGGGCATCGAGGTAGATAAAGCTAAAGTTGAGGTGATAGAGAAACTCCCACCTCCCGTGAATGTTAGAGGGGTGAGAAGTTTTCTCGGTCACGCGGGTTTTTATCGTCGTTTCATAAAAGATTTTTCGAAAATAGCAAAACCCCTCACTCAACTTTTGCTTAAAGATGCCCAATTCCAATTTACTGACGAGTGTGTTGAAGCTTTTAATAGAATCAAAGAAGCATTGATCTCGGCACCAATCATCCAACCCCCAAATTGGGAGTTACCTTTTGAGATTATGTGTGACGCTAGCAACTACGCCGTTGGAGCGGTTCTTGGCCAACGGGTAGGGAGAGCTCTTCATGCCATCTATTATATAAGCAAAACCCTCGACCCTTCTCAAGTGAATTACGATACAACCGAAAAGGAGCTTCTTGCCATTGTATATGCTTTGGATAAATTCCGTTCCTACTTACTTGGATCCAAGGTGATTGTATTTTCGGATCACCGTGCTCTTCGACATCTCTTGATAAAGAAGGAGGCAAAACCAAGATTGTTGAGATGGATTTTGCTTCTTCAAGAATTTGACTTGGAAATAAGAGACAAGAAAGGAGCCGAGAATGTAGTAGCGGATCACTTGTCAAGAATCCGGTTTCATGATGAAAATGGAGAAACCCCGATCAATGACTCATTCCCCGACGATATCTTGATGGCTATTCAAACTCAACTTGAAAGGCACATCACCCCATGGTTTGCCGATTATGCCAATTATATTGTTGGAAAGGTGCTCCCTCCAAACTTGAACCACAACCAAAGGAAGAGATTCCAATTCGAAGTGAAGAGGTACTTTTGGGATGACCCAAACCTCTACAAGGAGTGTAGTGATGGGCTCTACCGGAGATGCATCCCTCAATGGGAAATCCAAGGAATCTTGGAAGGATGTCATTCATCACCCTACGGTGGGCACCATGGAGCAAGAAGAACCGTTGCAAAAATCCTCCAATCGGGCTTCTATTGGCCCACAATGTTTCAAGATACAAGGGAATTCATCATTCATTGTGATGCTTGTCAAAGAACGGGCAATATATCTTGGAGAAACGAAATGCCACAAAGGGGCATTCTAGAGGTGGAGATTTTCGATGTTTGGGGAATTGACTACCAAGGACCCTTTGTGACATCCAATGGGAACAAGTATATCCTTGTGGCCGTCGATTATGTTTCAAAGTGGGTGGAGGCAATTGCCACCCCAAATGATGATGCGAAAACGGTCACCAAGCTTTTCAAGAAGATAATTTTCCCACGATTTGGAGTTCCTAGAGCAATCATTAGTGATGGAGGAACACATTTCCATGAGAAGAAGCTTGCATCCCTTTTGACCAAATATGGTGTTCAACATCGAACCGGCTTGGGATATCATCCTCAAACAAGCGGTCAAGTGGAAATTTCAAATAGAGAGATCAAACAAATTCTTGAAAAAGTTGTGAACAAGACTCGGAAAGATTGGAGCACAAAGCTTGATGATGCTCTTTGGGCTTATAGGACGGCCTATAAGACTCCCATTGGTGCCTCCCCCTACAAGCTTGTATATGGAAAAGCATGTCATTTGCCAATCGAATTGGAATACAAAGCTTATTGGGCAATCCGAGCACTCAATCTTGATCTCAAATTAAGCGGTCAAAAGAGGATGATCCAAATCCAAGAGTTGGAGGAATTCCGACTACAATCTTATGAGAATGCAAAGATTTACAAAGAAAGAACAAAATTGCTTCATGATAAGAGAATTCGACAAAAGGCCTTGCACAAGGGAGACAAAGTCCTTCTATTCAACTCCCGCTATCGACTCTTTCCGGGAAAATTGAACTCTAGATGGATGGGTCCCTATGTGATAACCGAAGTTGGGAAATATGGAGATTTCGAACTCAAGGCCGAAGATGGAAGCAAGTTCAAGGTAAATGGTCAAAGGTTGAAACCGTACTATGAAGGAGCATTTGTTGGAGAGGTCGAGGCTACCTACCTCGGGCCTCCTCCCCCTTGAAAGGATCATCTAAGGGAGAGTTTGGTGGAGTCCTCCCTAAACCACCATTTGTAAATATACTAACCCTCTAACTTGTATTTATTATTGCTTTTTAATAAATGTCATAAACTCTTTTCATGAGCGTAAGTGAGGGAGGGTTACTAACAAGTTTTTGAATGAAGGAAGGAGCAAATTCCTAAGTGTGGGGATGCATTGAAAGAAAGAAGAAAAAGTCAAGGCTCGCAGCTAGAATCCGAGCGTCTCTCTGGAAATCCGGGCGTCCTGGCAGAATACGGGCGTCCAGGGGAGAAACCGCACGTCCAGCTGTGTTGAGAATTTGAAAGTTTCTGGACTGATGAAGAATCCGAGCGTCCCATGGGAGAAGACGCCCGTCTGAGAGAATCCGGCCGGATTAGTGGAAAGACGCTCGTCTTTTCCCCTGAGCATTTCAAGAAATTCTCTGTCAAAGAATCCGCCCGTCTTCTCAAGAAGACGCCCGTCCTTACCCTGAAGAATCCGAGCGTCTTATTCTCGGGACGCCCGTCTTTTGGCGAGAAAAATTTTGGGATTTTACTCTGTGGCAGAATCCGGGCGTATTGCCCAGAATCCGCCCGTCCCGTGAGAGAAGAATCCGAGCGTCTTGCCTTCAAATCCGCTCGTCTCCCTGTCCGTTTTTCGACCCGACTTTTCTCAATTAAATTACACCCCACCACCCATATAATGACACATCACTACTCCTTCCACTTACCCTATAAAACCCACTTCCTTATGACTCCCATACATATCCAAATCACTCTCTTCACCCTCAAAATTAAAAATACCCAATTTTCTAGGGTTTCCAATTCTCAATCAACAAGGAACATCCTTAGCAATTCTTCAAATCAAAAGAACCCAACAAAAGAAGCAAGAATGGCACCAAGGAGATCCTCCTTTAGAAGTGCAAGAAGACCAAGGATGGTGGGAAGTTCCTCTACCTCACATCTCAACACCATTAGAAGGGAGCATGTAGAAATTGTAGACCTCACAAGGCTCGATGATTTCTCGAATGTGGAATTCCTTGATGATGTGCAGCGATTGGTCTTCCATCGACTCTTAAGTAAGAATATTCTTCCCACTAAATTTCTTTGTCATGATACCTTAAGAAAGCTTGGAATCTTTCACCAAGTAGAAGCACTCTTTGAGGTTTTTGGTCTTTCGACTCTCTTTCGCATGTATGAGCCAACATATCGGTCCCTTGTGCTAGAATTCTTAAGCTTTTTGAAAATCACAACCTTGAACAAGACTATTTGCATAGAGTTTAGGTTGGAGAATGTCTCTAGAATGATGACCCTTGTCGAGTTTGCCAATGTGTTCGGACTTGATGTTTCGCCTACCCGAACATCAAAGCCCAAAAAGTATAATGTGGCACCATTGTGGAGGGCCATGACGGGCCGGGATTTCATTCTTATCAAAGAGTGTCTTGCTTTTCACATCCAAAACCGATCTTGAGGCTTACATATCGATTTCTTTCGGGTACTCTTTTCACCCGTCGTGATCCGGCCATTGTCAACCAATTGGACCTTGTATTCATGGAATCATACCTCAACATTCAAGAGAGAGATAGGTATCACTTCAATGCACCTCTAGTTTTGCTAGAGAAATGGGCAAAGTTTAGAAATGGGGATGATGATGGAATGAAGCACATAGTGAATGGTGGACTCATAACTAGGCTTGCAAAGCACTTCAACCCAAGGTTCAATGAGAACAATGAGTACACTCCACTTGCGGGGAACACAAGAATTGATGAAGATCTACTTGTCGTCCAACACCATTGGATAACCCTTGAGGGGGTTGACAAGAAGATAAAGTGGTTAACAAAAGGGAGCGATCCACTCTATCTCCCAATTCACGATCTACCTCGGATCTCCCCAAGAAGAGGAAGCTTGTCCCCAATGCCCTCCTACCTCATCCCAAGTCAAAAAAGGCAAACTCCACCCCCACAAAATCCACCACCACAACAAGAACAACAAACTCCAAATGAAAAGATAAAAGTGCCTCCTTACCCCTTTCCCTACCAACCATACAACCACCCAAATCCCTTCATCCTCCCCCGTGACGACTTTGTCACGGGAATTTTGCAAGATTTACACTACCGTCAATATGAGACCTCCGTGGACACTTATTATGCTCTTTACCCCCAATACTATGAGATGGCTCAAAAAGGACGGATTAGTGAGGAAGGAGCTTTCCCCTCATGGGCTCAAATGGAATTACTCTTTCCTAACTCGGAGAAGGCTAATGAAGGAGCGAACGGTCGCAAAGGGGAAGAAAGTGGGGATTCTTGTGGAGGTGATACGGTGAAGCTTGAGAGTGAAGATGAATTCATGGATCCAAGTCTAAGTGATGCTTCAAGGGATATTTGGGACACCGATATTGAAGGAGATGATGCCGATATCTAGGAGATTACTTCATCACTAGGTGGAGCGGGCAAGAGGCACCCACCTTAGTTCAAGTGAAGTTTTCTCATCTCTCCTCTTTATCTTTCTTTTTCATGAAAAGAGCTTTGTATCTTATTTCTTTGTATCATATTTCATTTTGATCATTGTTGGTTTAGTCCTAGCAACATCAAAGGACTCACACCTCGGTACCATTGAGGTGTTCTTTATTGTTCCCATTTTTGAAAATCCAAAATGACAATCTAGTTTCATGCATAGCATAGTGTGTGCATGAACTATACCCATGCTTTGACATTAGCAATAGTGTCTTATTTGGTTTGGGGAAGTTAATGCATACACAACGGGAGGTAATCTAAATTACCCTCTCCGTCATAACAAAAACCATGCATCATGTAGTATAGCTTAGTGTAGAATTGCATTTAGCATAGAAATCATGCATCATCTTTGCATAATTTCCATCATTTTGGCCATTGAGGACAATGCCCATATTAGTGTGGGGATGGGAATTCTAACACTTAACTTTTATTCAAAAACCCATAAAAATTGAAAAATCAAAAATCATAAAAATTGAAAAATTTGAAAAACCAAAAACAAGTTCATTTCCTTTGTATATATTGTCTTGTATATATTGTGTTTGTTTTATCCTTGTTCACTTTGATTGACTACGCCACATCCGAGACATGAGGATATTGAAGACCGCATGGTATGATCTTTCCAATCTCCTTTTTCCTCTTTATGTTAATGACTATGTGGCTTTATTTTGATTGATGCGGTAAAAACAATGTGAACTTAGGATTGCATTTAGTTTATATGTCATTTTAGTTGGTAGAATCATATGCATTAGGATGTATATATGTTAGTTGCATCATGGCATGTAGTTTGCATGTTAGAAAATTTTGTGAAACCGTCTACTTGGGAAGCTTGACAAGTGTATATAGGCCCTAGTAGATGCTTTTTATTCTTAAGACTTTGCTTGTTAGAATGCTTGTAAAACACCCTAGGATGTGTCATGCTAGTATCCTTTGACCCATGGTTTAAGGCCGAGTCAAGAGTACCTTGTGGTGTGATAACTCCTTGGCTACCGTTTATTCCAAGGTGACCCTTGAAACCATGCATACTTCTATCATTCATCCATGTTCTACCATACATTTTTGTCATCAAAGGGAATGGGCACAAAAAGAAATCAATTTGAGTTCAATGAAATGAAAAGTGAAAGAAAGTTTGCAAAAATGCATCAAAAGAAAAGAGGAGCAAAAATAAACTCCTAAGCTTCAAATACAAGGCACCCTCGTTACTAATTGGGGTGACTTTGAAAATGTTCAAAAAGAAATGCAAAATGTTGTCAAGTATTGAAATGTCAAAAATCAAAAAGAAATGGCAAGAAAGTGTTCTCAAATGTCAAATGCCAATGAAATTGGGGGGAAAAACAAAAACAAAGCAAACTCCCAAAATGAAACTCAAATATCTATTGATCCCTTTATCCATCGTATCCATTTTTGTGCATGGTAGAGAGGGGACGACCCTTCTTCTTGTCTAGGCAAGAGGGGGAATTCCGCGATCCTCCAGTGTTTCTAACACCATAGGGAGTCTACTCTTGACAAAAGCATTTAACGATTGAGGACAAAGGTACCCTAGCTTGACACCTTTTGGAGGTGATTTATTGGTATCCTTCTAGGCTTAGTAGTTTGAATAAATTGCATCTATGAAGGATTGTGTACCCTTGAATTGCTTCCCTTGTAGATAATTTCCGCCACTTAGATGAGGAAAGTGGCTATTCTTTTTGTAGATGCATCCATTATGTGATTTTTGTGTGCTTAATGTTTGGATGTGTCGTCATTTTGGCAAGACCCACCTTGCCTTGCAAGAAGGCATCCTACCTCATGGTTGTCTTGTTGTGAGTTGAAGGGGCGGAGTGAGACCCGCTAATTGTCTCATATCGGCTATTATTATTAGGTTAGGTTAGTATTGGTCCTAGTCTTTTTCACCTCTTTACTCGGGACGAGCAAAGGTTCGGTTTGGGGATATTTGATGTGACCATAATTGGCGCATATTTAGCCCCCGAATTACCATTGTTTCCATGCTTTTTAGTGCCTATTTGGGTCATTTCTTATCTTTAGTTCTTTGTTTTGCATATTCTTTGAGATTTTGATCCCTTGGTAGGAAAGGAGTAAGAATCTTGCATTTTCATGGCAAAACGAGGCTAAATTGATCGTATTCAATGACCAAGCATCAAGGAGAGACAAGACTAGAATGCCTTTGTACATAGCATAGTAGAAGAGCAATGTTGAGAAAAGGATCCTTGAGTCCCCAAGGAAATCCCCAAGGAATTCATGAAGAAAAGGGAAGAAAAGAAGAAGAATTGACGCTGCCAGACAATCCGAACGGATTGTATACAATCCGCCCGTCCGTCCAGCCCAATCCGAGCGTCCCTCAAAGGAATCCGCTCGGATTCCCCCTCGCCAATCCGAGCGTCTTGCCCAAGGATCCGCTCGGATTCCTCAGCCTAGATCCGGTCGTCCCGACTCCCATCCGCACGGATTGCAGTACAGCACGTTTTCATTCTTCAAGCTACGATTAGAGAAGCCCTTCTCTCAGAAAATACCGGAGTCTCCTTGCTCAACTTAAAAAGTGTAATTACGAGTTTAGCCCTTAGTTAACCCTAATGCATCCTCCCTAATTTTCACTATAAATACCCCATTAGTCTAATTAGAGGAAAAGGTTCTTCTTATCAATAATTAGAGTAGTTAATATCAATCAAATCTCTCTTCAATATTGTAATCAAGTATTAATCAAGTTTTAATCCAAGTTTTAGTTCTTTAATCTCTCTCTTGTTCTTACTTTATTTTGGGTAATTAGAAGATTATTGGGTTTATTGGGAGATTGACAACCTTCCATCAATCATCAAGTTCTTCTATTATTCTTTGCATTATTATTTTGGAATCATTAGTAGGTATAATCTCTTAATCCCTTTTTAATTATTGTTATTTACTTTCATTTATTCATCATGTTTCATTATGTTAGTATGATTGACAACCTTTCTAGCATGATCAATATGATAATGAGTGAGTAGTCTCTTAACTAGGGTTTAATGGGTGATTAGGGGAAACCAACATGGGGAATGATTCATGCTTAAATTAATATGCTTTCATAATCTTATTTGCTTGCTTGTTTTGATCTTAATACATGCACATGTTATATTTGATGAAATGTTAAGCCTATGAATCCTTGCATTTACTATCATCTTCTATCTTTTCAATGAGACTTGTAAGACATAACCCAACTCGAGTCTTGTTAGACCATGCATGTGTTGAGTAGGAAAGATTAAGTCGACTTGTAGGTGTTGTACAATCTAATCGATTCGGCTCCGGGACCCAAACTTTCCTAGGATTGTAAGATATAACCCAACTCAATCCATCACAACAATAATTGCTTGCTTATAATTTGAGAACATGTTTGTATGATCATATCCCATGATTCCCCTATGAACCCATGACACCCTAGTGCCTTTAATCAATTGTTTACACCCCTTATTTTATCCATCTTGCTAGTTTACTTTCATTGTTATTTTAGTTTAGTAACCTTCTACATCAACCCAATTTGTGACACCCCTTAGACACTACTAGTTACAATAGAATTCTCATTTCAATACCCGTCCCTTGGGATCCGACCTTTACTTGCCTCTTTACTAATTGTAGAGTTGTTTGTGAAGTATAAATTGTGTTTTGTATCGACCATTGACCAACGACCACATATGTTTAATTGTGAACACCAAATGGCTCCGATCAAAAAGCAATCGTGATACAGCAGGGATCACGAGCATACATCGTCGCGGCAACAGCAGGGGCCACAACAGAATAGAAGCACTAGCAGTGAATCGCGTCAATCTAACTCTGCAACAACTTGAGTTCTTATAAATAATCAAACAATAATGCAAACCTCCCCAAACCAATTCCCGACAAAAGGGAATTGCAATAAATCAATTAGAAATAGGGAGAAAGAACTCAAATAAATTACCCAACAAAACATAATTAAACCAAATTAAAAGTAACGGAATTCGATTAAAACTTGAAAAATATTTGGGTAGACAAATTGGTAATTTTAATTGCAGAAATTTGTAAAACTCAGGTAAAGGACGTAGCATGTAAAAATTAAAAACAAAGGAAATAAGGAGGAGAAATAAACGAGAGAGAAAAGGAGAAAAACTCCTCTATCTCGAATTGCACAGCGGCAAGAACTCGATCAAGAATCAGCAGGGCTCGATCGTGGCAACCTCCATGGAACGATTTCCTATCCTCTATCAACTCCATATTACCTGAAAATTTCACAAATATGCAAAATACAAAAATACCAATACCAAAACTTGTCCAAAGTCAACTCAAAGAAACTACACTAAAGCTAAAACTAATCGTCCTAATAAAAGCAATAAGTAGTTCAACAAAAATCGAAATTATAAAATAAATACAAGCCGAATAGCACTACGGCTCAATAACAAGATACCCCAAAGTAGGGCACTTGACTAAAAGAGGTCCTTTCAGCAGTATGGACCGCTACTCTAGGCTTCCAGACAACCGGCCTAATTGGAGAAAGTGTATCCGGTGTCGCATAAGCGATGACACGCTTCTTCACTTTGCCCGGCCTATCTTTCCCAGCAGCTTGCTCGAATTCCGTCTCACTAGTATCACCAGGATCTCCTATGCCCTCTCTGCCATGACCTGCAGCAACAAAGATAAAAGCATGGTCCTCCAATTTGCTCCCAAGCTGGGGTAGAGGTGTCAATACAGCATAATATAACTCAGTAATGGCACTAGGAGGATCCGTAATAGGATCTATAGAGAATATGACTTCACAAGGCTTGAGTTGCATCGGTGCCTTATGAACGCCGGTCTGGTAAAGGGTCAAATTTTCATCCCCTACCTGCACAGTCATGGTCCTACCCCCGAAATCTATCACTGCACCAACAGTGCATAAGAATGGTCGTCCTATAATAATAGGAGTGTGTCGGTCTTCGGTAATATCCAAAACAAAAAGGTCAACGGGAATAAAGAATTTCCCGATCTGCACAGGTATGTCCTCTAAAATACCTATTGGCCGTGATTGGGTACGGTCGGCCATCTGCACGGTAATATCAGTAATACGAAATTTAGTGAAGCCAAGTCTCCTAGCAAGAGACAACGGCATAACACTGACGCTAGCCCCTGTATCACATAGGGCATTATCAACTATATGGGTCCCTATACAGCAAGATATAGAAAAACTACCCGGGTCAAAATTTTTATTTGGCAGCTTATTTTGAAGATGGGCAGTGCTCGTCGCAGTGAAAGCTACCACATGATGATCCTCTATATGTCGTCTACGGGATAGAATATCTTTCATAAACTTCATATAAGACGGTACTTGGGTAATTAAATCAGTGAAAGGAACAGTTACCTCAAGGCCCTTGACGATCTCCAAAAATTTGTCGAACTGACGCTCCAACTTTGCATTCTTTAAACGCTCCGGATACGAGACTACAACACTGGCCGTAGGATCATCAACCTTCGGCTTTCGTAAGTTTAAAACTTCCGTCAAATCATCAATGAGTATAGAATCATGCAGATTAGTTGACGGAATTGCGTCCTGTACTGGAGAATCAGTCGATCGACTGATAGGGGTGGTCGATCGACCAAGTTGGCTGGGTGTGAACAGTTCCTGGACAGAAACTTCTTCGTCAGGAGTCTCAGTCGATCGACCGTTGGTGTCAGTCGATCGACTGCTTATGCTGGGCGTGAATAGTTTCTGATCATAAACTTTTTCATCTGACGCTCCAGTCGATCGACTGATAGTAGTGGTCGATCGACCAGAAGTACTGGCAATTGAGCTCGTTTTTGCACCAGAAATTAAACTAGCTTCTTCATCATTTCCCGAGTCTCCTCTTGGCTTGTCGGGACCTTCATAAGAAAGGCCACTTCTGAGATTAATGGCATTAATCGTTTCAATTGGCCCTTCACATTTGCTTGAAGAATTGGCGACTTGCTTAGCCTCTATATTCTCCAACTGCTTCACAAAATTCTTTGAGGACTCAATCCCGGCTGCTTCCATATTCGCCACTTGAACCAAAAGGAGTTGGACCATTTCTCTCAACTTCTCGGTCTCATCTGAGTTTTGAACAGGTATTTTAACTTTCTCCTTGGAAGCTTCAGAAATCTCGAGCTTCTCAAGACGGGCAGTAATAGAAGTAATGAGTGTCACGACAGTTCTCATTTCATCACTTTGCTTCCGTGAATTCCCACGTGAACTCCCAAACTCAGCTCTATGAACCGCCATCTCCTCAATAGTGTTCCAACCTTTATCATAAGCTACATTGTTTCGAAATCTACCATTTGCAGCCGAATCAAGGATGACTCTGTAGTCATCATACAAAGAATTATAAAATTGGTCGCAAAGGTACCACTCCTCAAAACCGTGGTGAGGAACAGATCGAACCAGCTTCTTAAAACGGGTCCATGCTTCATGAAATTCCTCATCGGGTCCTTGCTGGAAATTTGAAATTTGAGCTCTCAAAGCATTGGTTTTCGCAGCGAAATATCTTTGTTTGCGAAAGCCAATGCCGAGATGTCCATCAGTAACTCTAGCTACTACCTTATCAAGGTAGCGATACCACCGACGCGAGAATCTTTCAAAGAGTAAAGAAACATCTTCTCCTTAACTTCATCTTGTGTCACTCCAGCCGGTACGGGTATGGAACAGCAATAATCCGTAAATAACTCCATATGCTTCCAAGGATCCTCATCTGGTAGACCAGCAAACTGATTTCGCTCCACCAATTCGATATAGGAAGGACGAATTACAAAGGGGGGAGTAAATCCTTTTGGAAGGTCGTGTACTGTCGGCTGAAGATTATCAGATATAGTAGGCATGATTGCAATAGAACTGAGAGTGCTCAAGCCTTCCTCTCAAAAATCTTACTTCTAACTCTGCAAAAGTAAAACTAGAAGCAAAAGTAAGCAACGGTCTCAAGGAACCAAAGTTCCTTGAGACAAGAAAAATAAATTAAAAATAAAGCAAACAAAACTATACCGTCTCCCCGGCAATGGCGCCAAAATTTGATACTGTCGTTTAGTATCAAAATTTAAATTTATAATACCGAACTAAACTAACAGAAGCTAGTGGTAGTACGGGTCGAACCACAGAGAGACAAGGTTAATTATGTTTGCTAATTTTTAATCTATTGAGGTAACAATTTAAAAAGGGGGTTTTGATTTGGTTTGAAACTAAGTAGCAAGTGAAATAAAATGTTGTAAAAAGATGAAAACAATAATAGAGAAATAGCTAGGACGATCGGTTCACTACAGTTTCGACGGCATAGATCCAAAGTAGGTCTGATATGAGTGCGGTATTCAGGTAAATGACGAGTCCTCTAGGTCCACTGTCAACAGGAAACACCCTTTCGGTCTGAATTCCCTCCCTGGATCACACTAACTAACTTTCGTTCTGGTCAGTGTAACTAAGTCTGCAACTTCTATCTCCTTTTGGTCTCAAGAAATTCCTATTGCCTTTCGGTCTCAAGGGTAGACTTATTATCATAGTTTTAGGTCTATTCTATTCCAATCTTACGATCTAGGTCTAGAATTCCCAAATCAATTAACAATTCTCCTCTTGGTCTCCTTATTAATTGTAGCAATTAAACAACTATGATAAAGGAATTACCGACCTAAAAAATCCTACAACATCCTAAGCCGTCTACACTATAGATCTCCTCACATCCTAGCGAAGGAAATCTAGTTACTCATATTAGGAATAACAACAACAATAAATTTGACTAATAAAACAGGAGAATTCATAATTAAAACGACGAAATAAGCAATTAACATAAAACGATAAATTGGCTTTCGGGAGACTATTCTAGCAATTCCTATACTATGAATGAAATAAGTAATGAAACTGAACAGAAGAATACCGAAGAGGAATCGCAGAGAAAGATCTAAAACCGGAAGCGGGGAGAACTTTTTTGATCACGAAACAGTCTTTAGAACCCTAATTAACGAATGATAAAAACTAGATTAAGAACTGATAAACTGAATGTAAAACTTCATGATTATTCTGAAAACCTAAGTTACGTTATATAGGAATATACGTAACACTTATTTTCGAAACCTAAATACTATGGGCTTCTTAATTCTCGATCTTTTATTTTGCGTCAGACCCGTTGTTCAGTCGATCGACCATAAGCATCAGTCGATCGACCAACTTGCACTGTACAGGAGCTTCTGATTCTCGCGCTCTGGTCGATCGACCATAGGCATCAGTCGATCGACCGAAGGTGCTGTACAGTAGTGCATTCTGACGAATTCTTCGTTACTTGGTCAAATCAGGCGTTCTACGTGGCGTTGGAAAGCTAAGAGGATAAGCTTTCACCTCCAAGTGGAATAAGTCGATTATCTGCTCTAAAACTCGAGATATAGCCATTTGAAGCAGGCTGCAGTAATGTGAAGCGATTCTTTGCTTGATAACTTCTTGTAACTTGTACGCACCCATGCTTATACTATCTCCAGGGCCTTGAAATGTGCATCAAGATCATTCCTCAAGCTTTACCTTCATGTCAAATGCTATGCTAGACACTTTGGGACGGATTTGGCTCATTATCTACTCAATTCCGCAATAATCTGCAATATTACATAAAAAGGCGGAAGTCGACGAAAAGGGGCAAATAGTAGAACAAACTATTAATAATAGACATAAAATGCGTGAAATAAAGATGTAAAACGTCATATTATAGACACGCATCAGACGCAGTGCCTGCTGCGCCTCTTCCTCAGTCCTTTACTGCGTATTTTCCGTATCTTTTCGAGATTCACTTCCAGAGTTTCTCCGAAAACCCTAATTTCCTCCGTGTGATTAGTATAAATTGAGACCTTCGGTCTCACATATTTCCCACGCGAGTGTCCGCCCTTCTCTTCTCCCTTTGCATTCTAGACCACGTTCTTACTTTTTGGCGTCTACGTGCTTGAACTTTCGACCACGTAAGCTCGGATCTTTCTGAGTACCAGCCTCGTTTTGCATGACCGACCAATTTGACCAACTCCACATCAATCAACTTAATCAATCTTGTTCGTTTTCCTCCTAGAGGGCACTTTCGTCGTACATTCGAGTCGAGCATCACTAAACGTTAACTTAGTTCATCTCGTTTCGTCAAACATGTAAGTCTGAGGGTGTAAATCCTTCTTTTGTTTATTGTTCTTTATTATCGTAATTAATATTGTAAGATTTATGTCGAAAGTATTCTTAAAACCGATTTGTAAAACCTTTTTTAAAAACCCTTTTCACGGATTATCAGAAGACAGACGTCGAGAAAGGACGCGGCAATTGTTGCGCCTCTTCGAAGGGACGCAGCACCTGCTGCGCCTCTTCGTGAGGCTGCCGCAGTTCCTGCTTCCTTTCTTCTTCCTTCGTCTTTTGTTCGTCCTTTTGTTTTTCGCCTTGTTATCCTGTTTCATTAACATAACAATTTGAATATGATAATCTTGACCTGTAATTCATTAATCATCATTAATTAATTCATCTTTCAAAATCCCGACATAAATCCTTTATAATCCATATTTGCGGGTTTTCGTCATTAAGTCAATTCGGGTTTTAGAGATTCGATTTACCCATATTGAATCTCCGGAATTCATCTTTGATATACTTGTATCTATTATTTACCGTCACCGTCATTAATTCATCATTAATAACTTGTTTAACTTAATTAATTTGTTTGGTTTGTTTAATTCTTTAATTAATCTCTTTTAATCTTGTAAATAATTCGTTCTAATCAGTTTCATTCATGTTTTATCGTTTTTATGACCTCATTCACATGTAAATAATATGTTAATCACTTTCATCCGAGTCAAATACCATTAATCAACCATTAAATTTACCTACGAACATTAACGACATGCGGTTCCGGCTTCACAGCCAGAACTCAACCCAGGAACAAACGTAGCGACTGCTGCGCCTCTTCCAAAGGACGCAGCTCTGCTGCGCCTGTTCCCGGATGATTTATGTCCCTGAACTCCCGTTTCTGCCTTGACCTTAGTTATTAATTACGTATCTAATTAACTATTCATCGTATTATCACCTATAATCTGTTCGTTTATTCATTTATTCTTTCTTTTCTAAAACCATCTGTTTTAAATGTATTTTCGACATAAATCATTAAATCCGATGTAATTATTGTAATTTTTCTTTATTGTATTATTATTGTATTTCTTTTATTGTATTGCTTGTATGCTTTCACATGCAATTAACCTAAATTTCTACCTCGACATTAATTTTATGTTAAATTACGTGTTAACCGACTTAGTTAATTCTCACATGCTAGGATAAATTTATTGGATGTTTCATTGCATGCATATAAACCGTCAACATATCGAGTATAGATAATTTTCCTAATCATTAGTAGAGGCCGTTATCGAGGCGGGCGGGATTAGGTGTTTGATCAAATGAGCTTCCTAATACGTACCCTCACCCCTTACTCCAGATCTCTACGAACATCCGTGTTCATTGGCATCCACGAGAGTCATTCTAGACATAGAATGCTAAGGGTAACGAGTTCTTGATGTTCATGTCATTACTTTGTGTCTTGACATGACACGAAGTATTCGAACGGTTTCCAATTTTCCACAATAAATTGGTGGCGAATCCACAAATGCAAAACAAACAAAGAGGAAAAGCTTGCTTCGCTTTTCGCCCCCGTGGGCCCGCGTCCACAGTTTGGCGACTCCGCTGGGGATAATACACTTACGTGTAGCCAAAAGGGTGAAACTTGAACAAGGTTAGGGAATAGTTTGTACAAGACAATTGTCGGTTTTCATAACTCGGTCTTCCTAGATCGTTTCATTCGGCCTTCCTAGGCCCAACCCAACCCATTCGACCAATCGTCTCGTCTAAACGGTCCTAATTCTTATTTGGGCCTAAGGATGGATAGCGATTGACTTCATCCATACCATGGTCTTTACTCTTGTTTGTATCAAGGACTTTCACTACTTGAGGAAATGGACTAGGAATCAGCCTTACTCTTGTTTGGTACGAGCCTCTCCACAGACCTCGGGTTTGATTGTTCGGTATGGCAACCCACCCTTTAAAACCAAAACCCTTCTAAATGCACTCAGCATCCCGTTATAATGCTTGTATAATGTTTGTACCATATGTGATCACCATTTCTAAAAAAAACCATGACGATTTTTGTAAAATCAAAATCCCTGTTAAAATGTAAAAATTTTCGAAACATAGGCCTAATATTAGCGCAAAACCAAAAAACTCGTGTCCAATTGTCGAGTCAAAATTCGGGCCTCAAAACCCATTTCAAAACCTCACTTCGAGTCCACTCCTACAACTACACTAAAGTTGATTAGGACCAACATTTTCAAACTTTGTCATTTCCTCAAAACTCACTTGACACAAGTGGCACACTCCCACTTCATGAGTCAAAACATTTCTTTTTTCGAGTAAGTGTGCTAGAATGGTCGATCGTGTTTTGATTCGTCGTCGATCTCTTATCCAGTTTCCAAGATGCCTGAAACAAGCGACGTGAGCCACAACCAACCCCAGAATGGTAATGATCAAATCCTAGTCGCACTAGCTCATCTCCAAGTCACTCAAGACCAAGTCTATGATCGCCTTGACACAATCGAGGGCCGAATATATACAGTGGAAATGAGGATGCCTCCTCGAGAAAGTGAAGTGTCTGATGAATTTGTGAATAACTTCGGGGACGAAAACCCTCCCATAGGTATTACTACAGCTGAGAAACGACTCCAATACTTGGAGGAACAATTGATGTATCTCAAAGGGGATGACATTTATAGGGAAAATAATCGCAAATATGAAGTTGTGAGTTCCAAGTTGCCAACCAACTTCAACATGACGAATATCCCTAAATTCAAGGGGCATGAAAACCCTTTGAACCATATCCGTGCTTTCAAGGATTACATGTCTATCAAAGGCATTAAACCCGAGATGTTCTTAAGGATCTTTCCTTCATCTCTTGACACCATCCCAAGACAATGGTTATATTCTCTAGAGCATAAGAAGTTCGCTATCTGGGACGATGCCACAATTGAGTTTGCCAAACAATATGCGGATAATGCTGAAATCCAAGTCGACATGCGCACTTTAGAGGTTCATACCCAAAATGACAAAGAAGGTTTCACCGACTTCCTAAGTAGGTGGAGGAAGACTAGTACTCAACTTTTTGAACGTCCGGATGAAGCTACCCTCGTGGAGAAATTCGTGGACAACCTAAAGCCCATCTATGCAAGTCATTTGAGGTACCAAAACATTAAGACCTTCAAAGACTTAACCGTACTAGGAATAAGGATCGAAGATGACATCCGTAAAGGGCTCATGTCCAAAACGGTAGGTCGTGGATATCAAGGCTCAACAAGTCGTTCTTACGGCTCTACTAGCAAAACTGATGAAGTTAACCTTCTCGAGCCATCTAAGAAGAGTACCCCACCAAGAAAATTCACAAATATTTGGGACACATATTCCAATGCTCTAAAAAGGTTGATGAAACTGAGTAAACTTCAACCCATAGGCCCTACACCCGAACCAGAAAAGAAATCTAAGTTCTGGGATGAGAATTCGTACTGCGAATACCATAGAGGTAAGGGACATGATACAGAGAAATGCTACAAACTGAAAAATGTACTTCAAGACATGATCGAAGACGGTCGCCTACCAATACCACCTGGAGGTAAGCCTAACAACACTCTGAATCCTCTTGGAATTCTAGTGATCACAAGTGAAGAATCTACCATAGATTGTTCACACCTCATTTCTCCAGTCAAAGATGAAATTCATGCAATAGAGAATGAAGGGAACTACTCTACCATTTCCCCAACCATCACTGATTTCATTGCATGGGCAAAAAGTGTGAATAGGCAAGTCATGGAACTAGAGAGTGTAGTGGCAACCCTACTTGATCCCAACGCAACACCTAAAGAACGTGCACCACTAGTCCTCTCTCAAAACGCTACGATGCAAGAAGTAGTAGCCATGGTTGATGAACTAGTCGACCAAATTATCCAATTGGAGGCCGAAATCATAAGAATGAGGGAACTTGCTACTGTCAATAGAATATGGGCCGATGATGATGAAGATGAGTATCTCACTGAACACTACCTAGTCAAAATCAGTGAGAAAATAGTCCAAAATTGTGAATATCAAGATGTAGACCACCTTACTCGTTCGGGACGCCCATACCAAAACACTTCTCAAAATGGTCCCATAGAGAATGGTCCAACCAATGTGGTCACACCAAATGATAATGAATATGACTCTACCGACCATTTGCTAAAACAACTACAGAAGACAAAGGCTGATCTTTCAGTCTGGCAACTAGTGACAAGCTCATTCCCACATCGCCAAGCTTTACTGCAAGCCTTGGCCAAACTAAATGTGGCACATAACTCCACACCGATGACGTAGTCAACTTGGTCTTCCAAGAATCACCAAAGCTAAGTAATCCTATTACTTTCTCGGATGAAGATTTGCCACCCTTTGGTGCTAGTCATAACTTGGCTCTTTATATCACTGTCATTTGCTTAAAGAAGAATGTGTCAATGACTTTGGTAGATGATGGCTCCGCAGTCAACGTCATACCCTTAAAAACGGCATACAAATTGGGCATGAAAGAGTCGGATTGGACCCCTACCAACCAAGGTGTTCGCGCATATGATGGTACACGACGAAAGGTAGTAGGACTTGTTAACTTAACCATAGCCACAGGGCCGATTGAGCGAAAGGTTAACTTTTAAATAGTGGACATTGAAGCATTCTTTAACATACTTCTGGGAAGACCTTGGATTCACGCTTCCAAAGCGGTAACATCCACCCATCCACCAGAAAATCAAAATCCCACTAAATGGCAAAGTGGTGACGATCACTTCGTCACCCATCAAGGCAATAATCGAAAAGAATTCAAGTATCAAGTCCTTGCGGATACAGTACATGAACTTGTGGGCTTCCATAGCATAAATGTCATAGAAAGTGAGTTGGCACTCTTATACTTCAATCCCTACTCTAATTTAGTGGTCAACCACATGCTCAAATCCCAGGGATACTTCCCGGGAATGCCTTTGAATCCTATTCGAAGGAACACCTTTGCACCCTACAAAGAAGGCAACTCACAAAGAGTACCACTTGGACTAGGATACAAACCCACTAAAGAGGAAGTTCTCGAGATGCTCGCTCAAGTTCAAAACCGTAAGAATGTGGGAATCCAAATGCGACCCTACCTCCCTACCCAAAATGGATACTTCGTTAGGGAAGGAAGTCAAGAATTCTTTCACGGATTTCCCGAACCTTGGCACTATCTCGAAACGAAGCTAGTCGGAATCGAGATCTTTCACGATTGCTACTTCATTCCTCCATAAACGGTTCCTACCGTCAAGACTCGTCAAGCACCTTGCTTGGACGAACAAGCTGTTAGTCTACTATTTGGAGAAGATCGATTTGTTAGAGCCGCGCAGGATGAGATCATTACCATGATACTTCAAGACGATCACTTCAACTGTACCGCGTTAATCACAGAAACCAACACCAATCAGCAGAAAGGATGGATAAAGTTGATCAAGTGGACAAACAATCAAGGAAGACTCTTCAAGCTCACCACTGGAGAAGGAGAGATGTTCAAAGGAGAACCAGAAGACGATGAATTCGAGTCAGAGTCGGAGTCTAGAGAAGTTACTAGAGAGTCTCCTCCTGTCGTCATTCCCACTTCCCTTGTTTCTCCTAGCTTAGTATCAGATAGTAACAGTAGTTCGGGAAATGTCCCAACAGCTGTCCCCTTTACCGCACTGACTGCAGATCAGATGGCTTCTTTGTATCAAATTTTCTCAAATTTTAATATGAATAAATCAGGTTCTGCTTACTCACTGTGTTACTCTGAATGCAATTCTGTTTACGATGATACTGAGGATGACCCAGACCCGGACTCGATCGAGATACCTCTCTACATAGCCAAACAAATACTACAAGAGGGGGAAGGGGGGCCAGTAATAGAAAACATTGAACCCATCAACGTAGGAACCGAACTAGAACCCCAAGAACTTAGGATAGGGACGACCTTGAGCTCTACCGAAAGGGCCAGTTTCATAGACCTCCTACACGAGTTCAAAGACATTTTTGCTTGGTCCTACAAAGACATGCCAGGGATCGACAGAGACATCGCAGAGCATAGAATCCCAATCAAACCGGGTTTCAAACCCGTGAAACAGAAGCTTCGTCGAATGAGGACAGAATGGGCTCTCAAGATCAAAGAAGAAGTCGATAAACAGTTCAAAGCGGGGTTCATCAAAGTTTTCGGGTACTCAGACTGGGTAGCTAACATAGTACCCGTACCCAAAAAGGATGGGAGAATCCATGTTTGTGTTGATTTTAGAGACTTAAACAAAGCGAGTCCTAAGGATGACTTTTCTCTACCACGTATCGACATATTGGTGGACAATACAGCAGATCACGCGTTACTATCCTTCATGGATGGATACGCAGGATATAACCAGATCAAGATGACCGTAGAAGATATACATAAGACCGCCTTTGTCACTCAATGGGGAACCTATTGCTACACGGTTATGTTGTTTGGGTTAATTAACGCTGGAGCTACATACCAACGCACTGTAACTACGCTCTTACATGACATGATGCATAAAGAAGTTGAGGTATACGTAGATGACATGATTGTCAAGTCCAAGGATAGAGAGGGGCACATTGCGAACCTTCGCAAATTATTCTCAAGGCTACGGAAGTACAACATGAGGCTCAATCCTCATAAATGCGCATTCGGAGTAACATCTGGTAAAATCCTGGGATACGTTGTTAGCCAACGAGGAATAGAAATAGACCCTTTTAAGATCAAAGCTCTAATCGAAATGCCCAACCTCAAACGGAGAAAGAAGTTAGGGGATTATTAGGTAAGGTGCAATACATAAGTCGATTCATATCGAAACTCACCATGATTTGTGAACTTATCTTCAAGAAGTTAAAGAAAACAGATCACACCATGTGGGATGATGACTGTCAGAAGGCTTTCGACCGAATCAAGGAAATATTAGCCAAACCACCAGTGATCATGCCACCTCAAGGAGATCAACCTCTTGGTTTATATCTCACAGTAACTGAAACGGCCATGGGCGCCATGCTAGCTCAAACCGTAGGAAAAGAATAAAGAGTTATCTACTACCTTAGTAAAAAGTTCTTGGAGTACGAGTGCAAATACACACCACTCGAGAAGACATGCCTCGCTCTTGTGTGGGCAATGAAGAAGCTACGCCATTACATGCTTAGCTACTCCGTCAAAATATACTCCAAAATGGATCCTGTCAAATACCTCTTCGAGAAACCGGTTCTCAATGGACGCTTAGAAAGATGGACTTTGATGCTCTCAGAGTTCGATCTCAAGTATGTACCTCTGAAAGTTATAAAGGGGTGCGCCGTTGCCGAGTTCTTCGCAGAAAATCCCATTAATGATACACAAACGATAGACACCTGGTCGTTTCCGGATGAAGATATACTCCAAACCGATGTAGACTCCTGGGACCTTTATTTTGATGGAGCATTGAATTTAAGAGGATTTGGAATAGGAGTGTTGCTCATTTCTCCTGAAGGCGAGCATACACCAATCTCTGTCAAACTCGACTTCGAGGTGACAAATAACGCTGCAGAATACGAGGCTTGTCTCATTAGATTACAAGCAGCAGTAGGTTTAGGCATCAAGAACCTTCGAGTGCATGGGGATTCATCTTTGATCATCAACTAAATTACGGGATCTTGGAAAACCCGAAGTGAAAGCTTAGCACCTTATCAAGCCAGAAAAGACCAAATTGCCCAATTCTTCGATCAAGTAACCTACCTACACCTACCTCGAGAGGAGAATTAATTTGCAGATGCTCTTGCAAAACTTGCATCTTTGATTAATATGCCGGATAGCATGGTAGAAATGCCTTTATGCATCGAACGACGGCCAGAGCCATCTTATGTGCACCAAATCACCGATGAAGAGGAAATCACAGGGGAACCTTGGTTCCAAGCAATCCTAAACTTCAAACTCAACGGCACCTATCCACCGGATATGGACAAAAGGGGACAACACGCTATACGCTTACTAGCTTCCCAATACGTTCTCATGCAAGGAGAGTTATATAAAAGAACACCTCTTGGTGTAATCTTACGCTGTCTTGATCATTCACAGGCACGGAAAGTGATGGAAGAAGTCCATGATGGCGAATGTGGCCCTCACATGAGTGGACCTATGATGGCAAAGAAAACACACGTTTGGGGTATTATTGGACCACAATGGAACTCGATTGCATCAAATATGTAAGACATTGCCACAGTTGCCAAATCTTCGGGAATGTGCAACATGTCCCTCCTTCATTGCTTTACACCATGACATCTCCCTGGCCATTTTTTGCTTGGGGAATTGACATCATCGGCAAGATCACTCTAGCCGGAACAGGAGGTCACTGTTTCATCCTAGTAGCAATCGATTATTTCACCAAGTGGGTAGAAGCGGCTTCCTACACTAGTCTTACAGCCAAGAACGTGGCAAAGTTCATACAAACCAACATCATCAGTGACAATGGATCACATTTCCAAGCTGAGACTGAGTAATTGCTAGCCAAGTATAAAATCAAGCATCACCACTCCTCGCCATATAAACCACAAACTAATGGCGCAGTAGAGGCAGCAAACAAAAATGTTGTCACAATTCTCAAGAAAATGATTGACAACTATCGAGATTGGCCAAGCAAGATACCTTTTGCTTTATGGGGATACCGTACATCTATTAGGATGCCCACTGGGGCCACCCCTTTCTATTTGACCTACGGCATGGAAGCTGTACAACCAGTCGAGCTAGAAATACCATCCTTGTGTATTTTGCTCGAAAGTCAAATCCCAGAAGCCGACTGGAAGAGGGATAGATATGAAGAACTCATCCTCCTGAATGATATAAGATTGCGTGCATTACATAATGTGCAAACATATCAGGCACGTATCAAATGAGCCTTCAACAAAAGGGTTAAGCCAAGGAACATCAAAGAAGGAGACTTGGTCCTCAAATCAATTAGAGCTCTTTTACCTGTCAATCCACGAGGAAAATTCAAACCCAATTGGGCTGGGCCATTTCTAGTCAAGTCCATACTTCCAGGGGGTGCGGTTAGGATCACAGACTTAGATGGGAATGAATTTGCCAACCCGACAAACCTCGACCAACTGAAACGTTACTATGCCTAGAATAGGAGAAAAAACGCGCCTCCCATAACCTCATGTGTCGCTCTTGTGGCACAAAATAAACGGCCCCTGGCCAAGCTAAATAAGCTAATGTCACCTTGCTCTTGCATTTTGACAATTTGTCATCCTCATATCATCAAATAAACTGAAATGCATTTTAGGAGTAAGTAAAAAGCTCATGCTTATTTTCTAGTTCATTACAAGCTCTTGCTTAGAACAATTATTCTTTTACATTTACTTGAACTACGCGCAAGGGTTTGATTTCATTTTTTAAATGAATACGTAGGCAATCCTTCACATGATACAACCCATTCATTTTAAATGTAAATAGAAGGACATTTGCAAATGCATTTGGAATTCGACAAGAATAATGATAGAAAATCGTAACGGTTTCATAACCAATCAACCTCTTTTATTCCATAATAATAATATGCCACATAATATAAAAAATAAAAATAGGATAGGATTCTAAAGTAGTAGTAGTAGTAGTAGTAGTAGTAGTAGTAGTAGTAGTAGTAGTAGTAGTAGTAGTAGTAGTAGTAGTAGTAGTAGTAGTAGTAGTAGTAGTAGTAGTAGTAGTAATAGTAATAATAATAATAATAATAATAATAATAATAATAAAGACTTAGGTTATTCTTCCATTTTCCCTTTGCCTTTGTCATTCTTATCATATTTCTTGTCCCGACCTCGAGCCGGACGTTCTTGCGCCACTTCAGACCTAATCATCAACGGTCTCTCTCGTGGTCTAGCGTTGCTATTCTTGTCAACCGCCATCTCGACGGCAGGAGAAGTCTTCGGTTTCTTCGAAGGATGAACAACTCGAAACCCGGCTTCTTCCTCTCCCTCAGTCAGATGCTTCTCTTTCTCCTTTTCTACATCACGAACCTTGTAGTCAACAGGCTCGCGTTTCCTCAATCTCTCGCGCTCCTCCGGAGTAGTAGCTTTCCTCCACCGCAGATAGGAATCCGACAACCATAGAGCACTAACAGAACAGTTCAAGAACCACATATTTCTTTCAGCCCATTTGATGGCCCATTCTCTTCGACTCTCAGTAGTAAGCGCCACGGTAGTCTGCGGGACAGTGTCAAGCTTCGGAATCATCTGCTTCAATCCAACCTGCCTCATCAACCTCTCCGGGAAGATGCATATCATAAACTCCAAGCCAGGAATGCGCACAGACCGGGTAGGATCCAAGGATGATACTCCAGTGACAGATTTAAGATGCCACCATGGTACGATCCATCTAATCAAGGGGCCATCGTCACTCTTCAATTTGTTTTCCCAATAGTTGCAGACTCGAGTGAAGTCCACCATGTAGAGCCTGATCCTCATCGCGATTGAGTGAGCATCATAAGCAGGTACATTAACTGGGGGCTCGATCAATTGAAGACGCTCCATAAGCCAGACCTACCAAAAGCAGATTAGAAACAAAAAAAACGAAAAAAAAAAACGAAAAAAAAAAAGAGAAAAAAAGAGAAAAAGAGTTCTTTTACCTGCAAAATAATGGGACTTCCCAGATAAGGAAGGTCACGGTTGGCTTTCCTGTTATCTAACCCCAACAGGATCTTTCCTAGACACAGGCAAGCTGGGCTCCTGCGCAGCTCCATCTGCTCAATCGGGCTCAGATAACGAGGATCACCTCTCAAATCCTCATTCACATGCCCTTGAAGGACATATACATGTAGTAGGCAAAACCCGAATGCCCTTCGCCTGGCAACATAAGAGATAGTGGGATCTGCCCTGTTGATGAATCGATCAATGAAGTCCAACATTCGCACCCCCTTTGAGGTCACAAGACGGTCCACCTCAGCTCTTGTCAACCCAAGCAAATCCCTAAACTTGTTCTTATATCCTTGAGAAGTGGAGGGAATAGCATGCAAATGTTCCGGGTCCCAACCACCAATCGCAGCAATTTCTTCGAGAAATGGGCAAATGTCGCCTCCGGGGAAGGCAAATACGTGATAATCCGGGTCCCAATAATCAAGACAAGCATCTAGGAACGGTTTGACCACCTTGATCAACTTCAAGCTCAAAAGTGATCCAAAATTATAAGCACCCATGTCGTGTTTCTCCACATTGGAGAACTCATTTGTTTATTCTTTTAGACGAATTTCGAGAATATTCATGATGTATGCTTATTTTGAGAGCTTTATGTAATAAGATGAAGGAAAGACGGAAGAAATTATGTGAATAAAACCTCCCTCGATGTCTCTATTTATACTAAAACCTGTTTCCTAAAATCCGTCAGGACGGATACACTGGGGAACAGGCGCAGCACTTGCTGCGCCTCTTCAAAGGGACGCAGCTCTTGCTGCGCCTCTTCCTCAGCCTTCTTTCTGTGTTTTTTCCGCGTTGGATCTTTCCTAATTCATCAAATAATAATTTCCTATTCATACGGGTTATTATTTTGGTAAATCCGTCAAATTGCCATGTTCCGTGTTTCCTAATTCCACGGGCACGCATTTCGAGGCGATATCAACATTTTCGTCATCTTAGCACGCTTATCCATTTCCTTTTTTAATTTTCTTTTGGGGAATCATTTCACCAATTTAATTTATTCATTTTCAAACTTATACATTTCTTTTTAATTTTCTTTTTGGGGAATCATTTCACTTCCGTTCCACATTACATTTCAAACTTATATGTTTCTATTTTTCCTTTTTAAGGGGTAGCCCCCCCTACCGTCCGGTCATTTCCGGCAATTTTTTTGCATTTTTTGTTTTGCGCTAATTTAGGCCATGTGTACAAATGTATGTTCTATGTGATTTCTGTGTAAATTTCGGCAACATGACGGCATAAACCGTCATCTACCAAACCTGTTCAAAGCTAACCTGCAGGTACAAACAAAGCAACCCAGCAGCAAAGGCACTCAAGCCATCATATATACAACCAAGAGGGGATATGTACACCAAACTGGGGGCTCGAGCCCCAAAACAAAGTCCGAATGTCCAAAATATAGGTCCTAAAAATGTACAAAATGTGCAAAGTACAGCCAAAAACACACAAAACAACAAGCAAACTACTGTTGGTCGCCGCTTAGCTCGGCAACTCTCACCTCGAGAGCAGCAACCTCGGCGTCACGGACCTCGAGCTCCCTCAGCAGGCGAGCTGTCTCCTCCCGAGACTGGGCAAGCTCTCGCTCCAGGTCACGCTCCCTCTGCAAATGATAAGAATTGGCTCGTGTCAATCATTCCAAACAATAAGGAAAGTTAGAAAATTCGAAAATGAAGTAAACGGAAGGTTCATACCTGACGTCCTCGACCGCCAACAAGTGCCTTGATGGCAGTAGCCCGCAGCCGGTTGGCTACCCTTCACAAAGCCACGAACCGGGATGGCACAACCTACATTTCAAAAGAAGAGATTCTTAAACGATTGGACAAACTCAAGCAAATGTGTTCTTACACAAAATTAGACAAGTTAGGGGACTCACCCTCCGAATCAAATGCTGCCACTCGTCTAGACCAGCATCTCTCACCGCCGCATCAAAGTCGCGAAGCTCGGCGATCATCATCATCCCTGTCGCGTCAGTGTACTCAAGGGTCTCGGGGTACTCTGGGGGCTTGATGCCCGCCGCCTCGACCTCCTGCAAAGTCAAATAATTCTCATTAACCGATGATCATTCATCGTGTTCTCAAAATGATCAAAAGTAAGAGTAACACACTTACCACGACTGGCCAGTACGCCAACCTTCCGTAGAGGAACGCCGAGTAGTCCTCACCAGGAAGAAGGAGGGCGTCACCACCAACGCCTGCCAGGTCAGCCTCCCTCGGCCTCGAAGGCTCCCGAACATCGTCCGAGGAGGATTGATGGGAACCGTCAAGACATCCCGAGAGCACTGACGAGCCAAACGCTCGCCCAAGTACCACACAGGACCCATCGACGTCCTAAGCAGCAACCGGCTCGAGCTCCTAGGTCGAAGGACCTCAGCTACAAAGGGAGGAGCGCTAGCGTAGTCCACCCAAGGCCTGGGCACCCACTAAGAAAATCAAACGAAGGGTCATTCTTATGATCAGTTCTAAAAAGAAAATGAAGAAAGATAAACAACGCAAGGTAAAGTACTCACGCCATCCAACTGAAAAGCGTTCACCTCTCGTCGACAGACGTCGTGAAAGGAACGCCGGCTCCTCGTACGGAACATCACCCAATCCCTCACAACGGGATAGGCCCTCTCCACCGCTCCGTCCTCTTGGGCGCGAGGCTCGGAAAGTAGGAGTACACCCACGCCTGTAAAACAAGATAGTCAACAACGATCTTTCGTGATTCGATAAAAAAGGAAATGATCTTTCATGAAATGAAATGAAGGTTCATACCTCCAACAACAGTCCAGGGCCAACAGCGGCAAGAGAAGTCCCCTTCTCCATCAACTCCGGACGAACCATGGCCCTCATAAAGCAAATGAGGACTGTAAAACCATCAGTGACCCAGTCCCAACGGCCTAGGTCGCTCAGGTCAGAAAGAAGGGGAAGGAGCTTCGTCGATAGCCTCTCTCCCTTGTCTCCGAGGTAGATCGAAAACAGGAACCACCAGAGCCACAAGCGGACTCTCTGCTCTACAGTACAGGGAGGAGGAGCCGTCTCCCTCCCCTCGATCACCACCGACGTCGGGGTCTTCCCCGCAAAATAGTCCTGGACGTAAGAGCTAGGCACCAACTCGGGTACCGCAGCAGCCTTCGGCATCAAGTTCCAGCCGATCAATCTCCTAGCCTCAGCCGAGTCTACACTCATGGCTGTCTCCGGCCACTCCACCACCTCAGTCCCACACGGCGAACCAGAAATCATGCCGTAATCCTCCAACGTAACCCCCACCTCGCCAAAAGGCATGTAAAATGTGGAGGTCGTGTCCCAAAACCGATCCAAGAAAGCTCGGACCAGGCTGAGGTTAGCCCGAAGCTTCCTCCTCGTGATATCCCTCTAAGCCTGCACCAAAGCATCGAACGCTCCCCGCTCGATGATGGCTCGCTCCTCAGCCGACAGCCTCTTGTAGCACCCCATCGCCGTCGTGTAGCCCGAGAACGATCTGATGTTCCCGGCCTCCTATTTGGATTCGAAACAAAAGCTATCTTTAGCTTGAATGAAGAAGAAAAGGAATAACAAAAAGAAATGAAAGAAGATGGGTGAAGAGTGATGAGTTCGATTTACCAAGATTTTCACCGTCCTGTAGGACAGGTGACCCTCTGCAGCCCAAAGTAGGTGCCTGTTGTCCCAAGTCTCTTCCTCAGTTTCCCTCCATATGAGTTTTCGAAGATTCGTTTTAAGTTCGTTATTTTGTGGGCCCATCTTTGGTGCGCCTCTTCCTTGATGTCATATCACATATTTGATCCGTTTGACATTTATTCTTCGCTCGGACCCGTATTTCCAAGCCAACTGCAAACTGTCACCATATTTTTTACCAAGACCTTGCTTGTCACAACAAGAGAGTATTCTCTGACATCTGTTTCGACACACCTTTATTATGTTCCCCCAGCGAGAGTTCACGACAGACAATCGTCCCTCTCGAGACATGAAGATCAGTTCCCGATTATGTTCCCCTAGCGAGAGTTTGCGGACAGGCAATCGTCCCTCTCGAGATATTAAGATCAACATCGACCCCAAGCTCTTCCGAAGTTTGTTTGAAGCCGACCCAAGCAGATTTCCCCCAGCAGTTCCTGACTACGTCCTGCTGCCTCCTCCCAATATCAAGTTTTGTTTCCCATGGAGTTTCAAGGAATTTCAGGTATGGTCTCTTCTTATGGCTGGCGAGCCTCTTTATGTAGTCTAATGGACTTTAAACGACCCTCCCCGATAGTCGACAGACTCTAAAATGTTCCCGACGACAGGTCCTTGGCTCAGACCCTTGAGCCGCCTCACGTCGCCATAATCGTCAGGTTGTAATCTTCGATTGACCTGATGGCTATACTTTGACTTTCGCCTTGTCCAAGCCTCAGTCAAAGTGTGGGCTCTGTAGATATCTCATTTCTGCACCTCCCGCAAACCACCCGGTGATGATTGGACCGCATGTTTGGTACACGAAACGATTTGTGACAGTTCATAAGTTTATCGTCAAGTGATCGCTTAAACACTTGTGTCTACCTCTTAAATGTCATCTACGTGCCGATACGGTCGTTTTGGCAGTAATTAGAGTACATTTGGAGTCCGGGTAAAAAAAAAACGTCTTCATTTTCTAAATGCCGAGTCAGAATGTTCTGGAATGTTCCGGATGTTGCTATTCCATATTTTCCAATCTTTTGATCTTTGGTAAAATATCTCCCGTAATATTCACACAAAATATTAAGGAGACGAGATTAATCCGCTATTCCATAATAGAAACGCGGAAATCTTTCTTCCGCGGGAGGAAACCACTGAGGTAAGGACGCAGCAAGTGTTGCGCCTCTTCCAAGGGACGCAGTGCCTGTTGCGCCTCTTCCTCAGTCCTTTTCTGCGTATTTTTCGTATATTTTCGAGATTCACTTCCAAAGTTTCTCCGAAAACCCTAATTTCCTCCGTGTGATTAGTATAAATAGAGACCTTCGGTCTCACATATTTCTCACGCGAGTGTCCGCCCTTCTCTTCTCCCTTTGCATTCTAGACCTCGTTCTTACTTTTTGGCGTCTACGTGCTTGAACTTTCGACCACGTAAGCTCAGATCTTTCTGAGTACCAGCCTCGTTTTGCATGACCGACCAATTTGACCAACTCCGCATCAATCAACTTAATCAATCTTGTTCGTTTTCCTCCTAGAGGGCACTTTCGTCGTACATTCGAGTCGAGCATCACTAAACGTTAACTTAGTTCATCTCGTTTCGTCAAACATGTAAGTCTGAGGGTGTAAATCCTTCTTTGTTTATTGTTCTTTATTATCGTAATTAATATTGTGAGATTTATGTCGAAAGTATTCTTAAAACCAATTTGTAAAACCTTGTTTAAAAACCCTTTTCACGGATTATCAGAAGACAGATGTTGAGAAAGGACGCAGCAACTGCTGCGCCTTTTCGTGAGGCTGCCGCAGTTCCTGCTTCCTTTCTTCTTCCTCCGTCTTTTGTTCGTCCTTTTATTTTTCGCCTTGTTATCAATTGTTCATTGTTTCATTAACATAACAATTTGAATATGATAATCTTGACCTGTAATTCATTAATCATCATTAATTAATTCATCTTTCAAAATCCCGACTTAAATCCCTTATAATCCATATTTGCGGGTTTTCGTCATTAAGTCAATTCGGGTTTTAGAGATTCGATTTACCCATATTGAATCTCCGGAATTCATCTTTGATATACTTGTATCTGTTATTTACCGTCACCGTCATTAATTCATCATTAATAACTTATTTAACTTAATTAATTTGTTTGGTTTGTTTAATTCTTTAATTAATCTCTTTTAATCTTGTAAATAATTCATTCTAATCAGTTTCATTCATGTTTTATCGTTTTTATGACCTCATTCACATGTAAATAATATGTTAATCACTTTCATCCAAGTCAAATATCATTAATCAACCATTAAATTTACCTACGAACATTAACGAGATGCGGTTCCGGCTTCACAGCCAGAACTCAACCCAGGAACAGACGCAGCGACTGCTGCGCCTCTTCCAAAGGACGCAGCTCTGCTGCGCCTGTTCCCGGTTGATTTCTGTCCCTGAACTCCTGTTTCGGCCTTGACCTTAGTAATTAATTACGTATCTAATTAACTACTAATCGTATTATCACCTATAATCTGTTCGTTTATTCATTTATTCTTTCTTTTCTAAAACCATCTGTTTTAAATGTATTTTCGACATAAATCATTAAATCCGATGTAATTATTGTAATTTTCCTTTATTGTATTATTATTGTATTTCTTTTATTGTATTGCTTGTATGCTTTCACATGCAATTAACCTAAATTTCTACCTCGACATTAATTGTATGTTAAATTACGTGTTAACCGACTTAGTTAATTCTCACATGTTAGGATAAGTTTATTGGATGTTGCATTGCATGCATATAAACCGTCAACATATCGAGTATAGAAAATTTCCATAATCATTAGTAGAGGTCGCTATCGAGGCGGGCGGGATTAGGTGTTCGATCAAAAGAGCTTCCTAATACGTACCCTCACCCCTTACTCCATATCTCTGCGAACATCCGTGTTCATTGGCATCCACGAGAGTCATTCTAGACATAGAATGCTAAGGGTAACGAGTTCTTGGTGTTCATGTCATTACTTTGTGTCTTGACATGACACGAAGTATGTAACACCCCCATACTCCAAGTGCCTTACCAGGACCACTCAGGTATAAAGATGCTACCATCTCGGTTACCCGAGGCATGATAATCATAAGACAATGAAGAAACATACTTTATTAAACAAGTTAAGTGATTACATAACAAAACCAACTGTAAGCAAAATACAATCGCTCTCAAACTATAAACCAACGAAAAGGAACTGTCCTAACAAACACAAATGAAGACTAAAGACTCTAATATGTGATGACTCCATCCCCACTAGATCCCACGCGTATCCAAGATATACCGCTAAATTGCTCGCTCACCACCCCCGAATGGATCACCACAGTTTTTAAAACATTTAAACGGGGTCAGTACTAATCACACAATTTATATACATATCAACAATCCGATAAATAGACAGCTCACACCGTCACACATAAATTCACACCAATCCCAACAATCTCAATCACCGATCGTCCCATTGGACCACCACGCCCAGATGGGGGACCGCAGCCGTACCCACCAAATCCCCGCTCTTCATACCGAGCGATAAACCCATGTTCAGTAATGTGCACATCCCCTTCCGTGGCGGGTTCCACAAAGGGCGAAACCAGGGCGTGAAGCCACTCCCGCAAGTGACTCCACTCAGCCGAGAACGCATCTCGAGAACCATAGGCAACCAGTCACAATCACAATATCAACAACCGTCTGAATCTATCAACAATGTACAATCACAATCACAGCCGTCACAATACAATTACTATAACAAACAATCAATCTCAATACATCAACAATCATCCCATTATGGGACTAATACGAGTAGGGAATCCTACCCGTAAGCACACAATCGATGGTCTCTCTTCGAGTCAAAAAGCTTCCTCTATGAACCCTCCTCCTATCATACAACATATAGAGGCTACCAAATCACATACTACACATAAACCCCCAAATCTCTAAATTAGGGTTTAACCAAATCAAAGGAAAGACAATAAAAAGGGTACATAGATCTTACCCTCGACGCAAGGAACTCAACGGTATAACCAACGACGCGAACTGACCTTCCAAACTCCGGGGATTGCTAATTATGCGATTAGAATGAAGAACTTGCTTGCTTTCTCTCTTAAACAGTAATTTAGGTTTTGCAAAAGTGATTTAGAACAATGACGACAAAGCTTATATACCTTAATCGCATAATTAACAAAACCCGAGAAATAACTCCCCGGAAACCGGCTACTCGATCGAGTAGCTAAGGTACTCGATCGAGTGCCCCTTACTCGATCGAGTACCCACGTTACTCGATCGAGTACCCAACAGTCGAAACTATTTTAAAACGCAACTCACCCTTACTCGACAGAGTAAGGCCTACTCGATAGAGTACCCAAAGACTTATAAATACGGAGTATTACAGTCTTCCCTCCTTAAAAAGAACTTCATCCCCGAAGTTCAACCCATACATAAAAACAACCATACTGACTCGACCAAGACACAACAACTTAGCTAAGGACTCAAGAACTCGACCGAACATAGAACATGAACTCTTGACACCCACTCCACCAACTATGTTTACTTCCACAACATGACTCACTACATCGTATCTACCACATATATATCTCTCACGACACCAACTCCATGCATAACCAACTACCATCCTCTAATGCTGCTAGCTCCATAATATCATCAACTATCAAATCTAATACCAAGACACTCATAGACATCAAACGGAATGTTACATTCTACCACCCTTAAAAGGATCTTCGTCCTCGAAGTTTACTCACACTCGTAACCTCATCATCCAACTGTCAACACTAGTGAAATATTCTCACACTCCTAAACATCACGCTACTACAAGCACGGTCATGACCTTTAATAAAATCACCCACAACACGAATCGATCTTATATTCTACATCAAGACTCAACTTCCGAATATATTATCATATGTACAACCATCAAAATCTGTTTTATCGCATCCTACTCCTCTTAAGACAAATGTTACGTCCTCGTAACTCACTAATACCCAAACCATATCTATATCTCATTACCCTCTGTACCACCACATGTCAAAGATAACCGTCTATAAACCAAACACTCACCATTCTTATATCCAAGGCTCCCATACATAAACATTTCTCATTCCTCAACTCATTCGGCATAGCACCTAACCTATACCATAAACTCGTAGCAAATCACCATACCCACTCTTCATTATTACTGCCAAACAACATACCTCTCTATGTAAGGCACTTATCTCCCAGAAGCATAACTCCCGATCCGTACTCGTTACGTACACGCACACTAGATCCTCAAGTTCTTTCTTTCATTACCATAAAACTCATACACAACTTAACATGACACTAATTCCCCAAACACCCTACACTCACTGTCTCAACAAAAGATTATGAACTACCTACCGCTTTCAGATCATTACCAACATGTTCCACGAATCATTTTCCATTACCATGTCTACCGATGTCTCATCTGAAAACAAGATCAAAATTACTGTAACAACCTCTCACAACCGTGTCCCATCAACAGAATATCACTATAACATGACAACAACGAAAACATATACAACTCTATTTCATATCATATTCTACCTCATTCCCAACTTAACTCGGTAAAGAAAACATCAATCAACGACAACCGTCTATCTGCACAAATCGAAACTCGCAGGAGCAACATCAAACAAAACAACAATTTATGTATAACCGGTATGTACTTTCGAAACTCGAATCATAATCATCCCGCCTACTCCACCACAAACCGGTGACGGCATCACAACACCGCCACCAACAAACACACCGTAGTGCGAAAATACCCGCATCACAAAGACTATGTACCGTGCCCGATCACCACCCGAGGCACCACAACCACACCGATAGACATCACAATCGCATACAATTCCCATAAATACCGACTCAAAGATAACTTCTCAGACAAGAAAAACTTACTCAAATCGACTTTATTAAATCACCACGCAACATATTATATGGATAAACAGATAAGCATCTCATGAACATCATTTCTACCATTTCACGGAATACACATGTGTTATCAATACACATAAAATTATAACTAGCCATGTCAAATCAATCAAATTATTACCTTTTTGGATATCATTCAATTAAATTACCGTGTCCAACATATATATTAGCGAACATTCATAAAACAACTTTATAATTATCACACCATACCACTTCTTGTGAGGTCAGAACCTCACACTAACATTTACACATAACATAGACTCGTAATCACAACCAACTAGTCAATCCTGACCACGTAAGTTACCACTCGATAAAGGTTACCTGTCGCCCGAGTTTAACTCATATGCCCCTCATAACATATTCCCCCATTCGCACAACCATCACTTCCTGCCAAATATAACCATACCTTTACTATTCAACTATTAGCATCCGCCTCATCTAACCACATCTTATACCCTCTCCCAATCATACACAACAATCAGGTCCCTACCAAATCAACCTCTTTAGAATTGCTACCTTTCTAATATACCATCACTCTTAACCACTAGTGACAACACCACCATGCCACCACTGCTCGTATATCAACCTCTTACACTCATATCAACATAGCATGGTTTTTCTCCTATTTTTGGTTAACATTCCAAATAACGAACATCAAACCCATCCACAAAATTATCTCAACATTATTCCCAATACCATCTTATTTGTATTGTCATCCAACTCTCCACCAAATATCTCGTATCGTGCCAATACTCCACCAACTTCTTACTCCCTTAATTCCTCGAAACTCATTATCAATCATGTTGTCCTGAAACTCCTATATAACCTTTAGCTAACATCCTCGTGATACTATCACACATTTCGATGATTCCTTACCTTTATATCACATAACTCCGGTGAACATTTTCCTCAGCTTACTTTTATCCTTCTTTCCTCTTTACACTCAATAATACCAATTAATAGTCCAACTCCTTATTCCTTCTAGCTAACTCTTTAAAAATCCAGTTACCCCTTCGTTGCTCCAAAACTCAAATTCCATTATTTTCTACCGACATCATCTCACTCTTTCTTACCATGGATCTTCTCTTATTATGCTATCACTAACACTTGCCACTAATCTATCCATAGAATCAACGTTTAATGTTCAAACAATTGCATCTCCCTTTTTACATCTCTAGAAATCAGAATTCATTTAATACCGTTAATTACCCAAGGAAATCACACAGTAGTTTCATCTTTTAATAAACCAAACCTCCCAAACTCACTCACTGTCTACAAATACACCTCGCGACATGTCTCCACAAAGTTCACTATATTTTACTCTTCTCAACCCCTTTAAACGAACTTTCACTACATATATCCATAACCCACACGACTCCTAACCATTTCCCTCCATAATTCTTTACACTTCTCAAGCTGCCACTATCCACATCCTTACTTTCAATCTTTTATTCTCACGTTCATTATACTCACATCATCCCTTGCCCATATTCACTTACTTTTACATTACTCAACACACAATCATATCACTCATCCCGTCTCGCAAAACGTGCGCCATGCCTCAATAAACTATACCAATCTTCCTTTTCTTTTTCCACCATTTATCATAATCACATATAACTCATGTCCTCCCCACCGAACTCATACTCATCATAAGTGCCACTCTTTACATCATAAGATTGAGTAACTTACGCTTCAGGACCAACACATACGTAAAACAATGCATAAAGAAGTAATACAACACCTTTGAATTAAACATAATATGCAACGAATGTCAAAAGATAAACATATGACCCGAAACACGCATATGAACTGCACAGACCCCACTCGATCGAGTACCAGAACCTACTCGATCGAGTTGAGGCTACTCGATCGAGTGCCCAATCATGCTCGATCAAGTGCCCCGACTCCAGAACCTAAACAGAACTTCTGATCTCTGACTTACTCGACCGAGTAGCCCGGTTACTCGATCGAGTGACCCCATACTCGATCGAGTGCCCGAGGTACTCGATCGAGTGCCCAAAAACACGATTCTGGTCAAAATAACGACAAATACCCACTCGATCGAATCAAACCCACTCGATCGAGTCATGCAGACTCGTGAATACTACCCGCATGTTATCTCACATACCCCAACGTACTATGCATCCATTATTATTTCAACATTATAATTACAACTATGCATGCAAATCTGCGCGACTCCTCATACAATCAACAAAATAATGATACTACTTCATGTTATCAAGTGCCACGTTATAAACAACCATCATGCTTTTCATCCAATTCGTTATACAAAACACATATCATTGAACCTCTATTCTTAATGTTACTACTTACCAAAAGCCAAACATTACCATCTATCATGCTCATATAACATTCAACTTTCAATCATGTATTACCCGCATGTTTTAAACTTTCATAACTTTTTATAACACAACAACATTACAAATCCACTTCATCACATAAACACTTCCATAATCAAGAAATTCATATCCTTATGAAATTGCCACTTCATCTTTTCCAATCAATTCATCTAGTTCACTCGCATACTTCATCTAACAAGCGCATATGATACGATAGTAGACAATTATATGAACTTTTTATATAACTTTACGCAAACGAAATTATAAAAACAAATCTTATCACACCCCCTGATCACATGTTATTAGGATTGCCTCATTATAAATCATTCATTCTGCAACCTCATTATTCATCACACATCATCACATACGAACTACTTTCTTTTTCTACCATGTCATTCACCATTCTATATACTTTTCCAACGATTCCAACCAACATGTAAACCAACTATTATGCAACATGCTTTCAACAAACCATATACAAAATCACATCGTCACCATCTTTGTCTACACATTTCCCATTCTCCACAATCATACATCCACTGGTTCATACCACAAATTACTATATAGATACACAATACACAAGGTAAACACATAGCGATCCCGACTCGTATCCCAAGGTGACCGATTCAAAATTGTAGGGCGAGTTCGCGACTTTAGGACGTCTCCCAAGTCTTTGCATTAGCTCCTACAACCTCTACCCCGGGTTCATTTTAATTGACTCCCTATATTCATTGGGTTCATTGGTTACAGGTTTCAGGAACCTGGCTCTGATACCATTTGTAACACCCCCATACTCCAAGTGCCTTACCAGGACCACTCAGGTATAAAGATGCTACCATCTCGGTTACCCGAGGCATGATAATCATAAGACAATGAAGAAACATACTTTATTAAACAAGTTAAGTGATTACATAACAAAACCAACTGTAAGCAAAATACAACTGCTCTCAAACTATAAACCAACAGAAAGGAACTGTCCTAACAAACACAGCGGAAGACTAAAGACTCTGATATGTGATGACTCCATCCCCAGCTAGATCCTACGCGTATCCAAGATATACCTGCCAAGCAACTGCTCACCACCCCCGAATAGATCACCACAGTTTTTAAAATATTTAAACGGGGTCAGTACTAATCACACAATTTATATACATATCAACAATCCGATAAATAGACAGCTCACACCGTCACACATACAATCACACCAATCCCAACAATCTCAATCACCGACTGTCCACTGAACCAACCCTGCCAGTGGGGGACCGCATCCGTACCCACCAAATCCCCGCTCTTCATACCGAGCGATAAACCCATGTTCATTAATGTGCACATCCCCTTCCGTGGCGGGTTCCACGAAGGGCGAAACCAGGGCGTGAAGCCACTCCCGCAAGTGACTCCACTCAGCCGAGAACGCATCTCGAGAACCATAGGCAACCAGTCACAATCACAATATCAACAACCGTCTGAATCTATCAACAATGTACAATCACAATCACAAAGTCACAATACAATTACTATAACAAACAATCAATCTCAATACATCAACAATCATCCCATTATGGGACTAATACGAGTAGGGAATCCTACCGGTAAGCACACAATCGAGACGGTCTCTCTACTCACGAGTCAAAAGCTTCTTCTATGAACCCTCCTCCTATCATACAACATATAGAGGCTACCAAATCACATACTACACATAAACCCCCAAATCTCTAAATTAGGGTTTAACCAAATCAAAGGAAAGACAATAAAAAGGGTACATAGATCTTACCCTCGACGCAAGGAACTCAACGGTATAACCAACGACGCGAACTGACCTTCCAAACTCCGGGGATTGCTAATTATGCGATTAGAATGAAGAACTTGCTTGCTTTCTCTCTTAAACAGTAATTTAGGTTTTGAAAAAGTGATTTAGAACAACGACGACAAAGCTTATATACCTTAATCGCATAATTAACAAAACCCGAGAAAACTCCCCGTAAAACCGGCTACTCGATCGAGTAGCTAAGGTACTCGATCGAGTGCCCCCTTACTCGATCGAGTACCCACGTTACTCGATCGAGTACCCAACAGGTCAGAAACTATTTTAAAACGCAACTCACCCTTACTCGACAGAGTAAGGCCTACTCGATAGAGTACCCAAAGACTTATAAATACGAAGTATTACAAAGTATTCGAACGGTTTCCAATTTTCCACAATAAATTGGTGGCGACTCCACAAATGCAAAACAAACAAAGAGGAAAAGCTTGCTTCGCTTTTTGCCCCCGTGGACCCGCGTCCACAATCCTGCACCTATCTGAACATCTGCAGATGAATCTGCTTAAAGCAACAACCTTCCCTACCAATCGATGAACGTCTTTGGGCCTTACGCTGGAGTACTGCTTTTATCTGCTTTGTGCTGGCTTTTATTCCCCTCTAGGTCACTATGTATCCCAAGAATTTTCCTGATGACACCTCGAGGGTGCACTTGGATGGATTTAGCTTCATCTTGTACTCCCTTAAGGTATTAAAGGTATCTGCCAGATTCTTCATGTGCTTATTAGCTTTCTTTAACTTTACCACCATGTCATCGATGTACATCTCTATTGTCTACCCGATTTGATCTCTGAATATTCTGTTCACCAACCTTTGGTAGGTTGATCCTACATTCTTTAACCCAAAGGGCATCACGTTGTAACATTAGATTTCCCTCTCTGACATGAATGTTGTCTTTTCCTGATCTCCTGGATCCATTTTAATTTGATTGTAACCACTACAGGGATCCAGGAATGTTAGCATCTCATGCCATGTTGTAGCATCGACCATGGCATCAATATGTAATAGTGGGAAAGGATCTTTTGGGCATACCTTGTTCTGAAGTCCACACAGACTCTCCATTTTCCATTCTTCTTAGGCACCACCACCACATTTGATAGCCATTCTGGGTACTTGACTTCTCTTATTTTGCCTGCTGCCGGCAGGCTGTTCACATCCTTGTTAATAACTTAATTCCTTTCAGCTGCGAACTTTCATCCCCTTTACTCCACTGGCTGGCATTTTGGATATACACTTAGCTTGTGTGTTATGATGGATGGATCTATCCCTACCATGTCATCATGGGACCAAGCAAAGCAATCCATATTAGTTTTAAGGAAATCAACCAGTTGATGTCGGATGCTACCTGCACATTCAGCCCCCAGTAGCACTGTTCTCTCTGGATACAGCTTGTCTAAGCTGACTTTGTCTAATTCTTATGCATGGCTCAACATAGTCAGCGTAGACGCATTGTTTCTATAATTGTTATGCCGGGGGATTGGCTGTGCATTTCACTGCCTTTTTATAGCATCCTCTGTCTTCCTCCTGGTCTCCATCTATTTCTTCTACTCCGCAAGGTGTGGGGAACTTTACACACTGGTGGTATGCTGAGGGGATTTCCTTTATTAGGTGTAACAATGGCCTACCAAGGATGACGTTATAAGTTGAAGGGCTATCAATGACTAGGTACTTTACTTGCTTATTGACTCCTCCTGCATAGGTTGGCATTACGATCTCTCTAAGTGAATGTGCTGTCTCCCCACTGAATCCCACCAGTGGAATAATATTTTTTTTGTAGGTCTTTCTCGCTGAATACCATATTTCTTATGGTCTCCAGCATGACCAGGTTGACTGAGCTTCCAGTATCCACCGGAACTTTCTTTACTGTGCAGTTTGCCATGGAAAGCGTTATGATGAGCGTGTTATGGTGCTCCTGGCTATCATGAATGTCCACATCGTTGAAGGTAATAGCTGGAAGGTTGTTGTGGGTAACTCTGCAAAAGGACTCTGGCATGTTACCCTTGACTTCAGTGGCGTGCCTTAGGTGTGAACCAGGTGGGTTGTGCCGAAGGCTGAGTTTGACTCGTGGAACCCACCTTGTCCTGTTGTCTGCCCCCACGTGGTAATAGGTGGCTCGGGTTTTGTAATACCTCATAGTCTCTAAGGCGTTCACTCGACCGAGTAGACCGAGTGGACCGAGTATAATCAATACTAGACTTAGTGGAGTTGTTATAATGTCCGCCTATAGAATAGTCGTCTTAAAACTATCATAAATTGAGATCTAGACATGCTATTGATGTGATTCCAATTGGAGGTGATAGCTTGTTCTCTTACGATTCCAAAGGTGGGTCACACGCCCAAAATGACCAAGAAACAAGTGAGATATGACTGTTTTACGAAAACTGGTCATTGTTGAGAACTGTGTCGCACTCGACCGAGTGGATCGGCACTCGACCGAGTGGATCGGCACTCGACCGAGTGAGTGACACTTGACCGAGTGGACTTTCCACTCGATCGAGTACCGCTGTTTTCAGAACACGGGATTTATCCCTTTCTCTCCTAACCCTAAAATCATTTTCACCTTCCTCCTTATCTCTCCAAACTCTCTCTCTTCTCTCTAAAACCTTCACAAACACCATATTACGGGATTCAATCTTGGTTTAGTGGATTTCTCACCTTCCTCCTTCCTTCCTCTTGATTTGTAAGTTAAGATCTACCATTTTCTAGTCTTATGAACCCTAACATTTGGGGGTTTCAATTGGGTTGATTAATTAGCAATTAGTATGTGTTTATGGTTAATTAGAGGGTAATAATAAAGGGTTTTGTATTGTATAATAGATTAGGATGTATTATGATAGTTATTATGTGATTATTGTAGGATGAGACGGTTTTATGAGATGGATTCTTGTTGTCTTGGATTAGCTTATGAAGTATGCTAAAAGGTAGGTTTATCCTACTTAGTTTCAATATTGTGTTATTTTGTTAAATGAGTCATTTATTATCAATTGCATTTAGTGGATCGGTAATTGGCATGTTATATGGTATATCGTATTTATTGTGTTGTCTTGTATGTCGGAGGATATGGTGGTTTGATTGGTTACTTGTTTTGGAAACGTAAGACGGTTAGGAGATCTTCTTACGCTTGAGTCGCCTCTTGGAGCTTTCCACTTCAAGAGGGATGTGCACATTGATGGCTTGAGTTCGGAGGGACGCGTGTGGCGGAGACACGACGTCTGGGAGGGGATCCGGTTGGCTTCCGGACTTGGTACGTCTGGGCGTGCCTTGGTACCTGTTTGAGGTTATCTGGGCGTGTCTCAGTACTAGTGTGGTTGTCGGTATGGCTGGGCGTGTCCCGGTACCGCCGTGGTGGTTGTTTGGCAGTGGATCATTCATGTTATAATCATGTTACATGTTCACACACTCGAGTCATGTCACACTTTACTATTTTTTTTTTATTAAAACTGACATTTGTTGTGTCTGTATAATTGTCACCTATCTCTGAGTGCCTTGTGTCGATCCATATGATATCCTTTGGTCATATGGGGAGCAGGGTACGTACAGGTTGTTTGGATAGTACGCGTGAGACGGGACGAGCTTGATGATATCATGAGACGAGTCTAGTTGGCTAGAAGAGTATAGATGTCACGAGTTGTGTTTTATGTATTCATTTGTTTACGTTTATGTAATTCATCAAACCTTACATTTATAAAATGTTCTTTGATTTGAGTTTTGAAACACTACCTCGGGAAATCAGGATGGTAACGCTCCAATTATCTTGGCCGGATAATCGGGGTGTTACAAAGTGGTATCAGAGCGACGATTTTGGAACCTAAACCAATGAACCAAAATGAATCTAGGAGAGTCCAATAAAATGAACCCTACATGAGTACAATAGGAGGTCGGTTTTGGGTGAGAAGGATCCCTCATTTCAAAACTAGATCCTATTGTTTCAGTTGGTCACTACGCGGGTGGTTACGAGTTGGGAAACGTGAAGTGCAATGTTACATGATTATGCGTGTGTTATAGTGTTGATGAACATCTTGCATGATATAGAGGTTGTGTGATAATTTATAATATGATAGTTGAAATGATGGGATTGAAATGTTTACTTGAGTGAAAATATGTGTGATACGAGTAGAGAATTGTTTCATGTGAAATACATTCATTTGTATGAGTGTTGTGTGTTTGAGTATGATGTGTTTTGAAGCCGTAATTTGCATAGTTGATAGGATTCTTACATGATGTAGGTATTCCTTTTGTATATGTTAGTATGTGAAAATTGGAGGAAAGAGTAATGTGTATAACATGTTTTGAAAATGGTTATGGCGAGTTAGTGTGTCAGGGGCACTAGCCCCATCTTTTAGCATTTCAATACCGCATATATGCTTGAATTTCACTAGTACCATAGTAAGGTGTGATTAATAATAGTGGTTAGTAAAGTAATCGCTAGTATAAGCATAGTAATTCTTAGTTGGTATTGTAAACCATAGAGGGGCACTCAACCGAGTGTGGGCTAGTACTCGACCGAGTACCAGTCACTTGACTGAGTGAACCCTACCACTCGACCGAGTGGACCTATTTCCAGAAACTTGAAAATTTATGGAAGAAAGTCACTCGAACGAGTGGAGAGGACACTCGGCCGAGTAGACGGGCACTCGACCGAGTGGACTCAGCACTCGACCGACTGCCAACTTCTAGGCTGTAAATTTCGCAAAAATGGTGTTATTCGGTTGTGAGTTTGAAAGTTCTAATCCTTATTCTTGACTATTGTTAATTGTGTTTTTCTTAATCTATGAATGTTGTTTTGTGATTGCTAGATGCGCAACTAGTTTATCTAATTCAGCATTCTATTGTTATTAGAGTGAATTGAATAGGATTTATTGATTACTCTATACTTGTAACAACTAGGTATTAATATTGAACGGGTTTCGTTGATATTAGTATTTAGGAGCAATTAACATATATCTAAAGTACAACTGGATTGTATGTGCTTATTTATCCCTTGTCGAATTCTCTATTCATTATTGTTGATGTTAGATTAAATCTTGAACTGAATTGTTGAGGTTGTTTATGTTGGGGCTGGTGTCCTTTACAGTTAGTGCAAGGACTTATAAAATCTCTAAAAGGATCAAAGGATATACTTTTGTATTATAATCAGTTGGTCCACGTTTATCAATAACGGTTGGCTTGCTAGATAAGTTTGACGTTATTGTCATACAGATGGCGGTGATCAACTGGTCCCTAAAAGTCACACCTATAGGATACGTTTGAGAGATGTGACGGTATGAAAATACAGTCATGTTGATGCCAGAAAATTGACTAAGCAGTTAGTCCGAGTTATTTGACTAGTAATTAGTCAAAATGCGATGTTGAGATATTTTATTTAATACGGATTAAATAAAATGGGCTAAGGCGAATTAAACAGTTAATTCGTAAATTAAATATAAACGATTATATTTAATTAATGTATATTGAATTAATTATACAATATTGTCTTTGTCGGACATGTATTAATATTTCAACTAATCCGTGTTATTAGTTGATATTTTAATAGCCGATAACCGATGACGATTTATAATAAAAACCGCGTCATATACATTTAGCATTTTTCGAGCCGGACCACGAGTTAAAATTAAGAGGAAGTGGAAGCCCACTTCCCCATGGAGGCTCACGGTTGGCCGAGCTCACAAAAGGGAGTCCCTCTCTCTTTTGTGACCTAATTCATTTTGCAACAAAAATTAGGGTTTTGAGAAACATTTTCTCTCAAAACTTTAGATCTCACATCTAGCAAAAACTCACACAACAAATTCTCTCAATATTGCAAGGCAATTAGAGAATTCATTTCTAGCACAAGGGCATAGTCTCAGACGGTCTTGGGTGTATCGATTAGGAGGAAATCTACTTTGATTTCTGTTCTTAGGCCACATCTCAAAGGACCCGAGGTTATTTCTAATGCTTTATCGTTTCTTTATTGTATTTTCGTTTTATGACAATGATCACATATAAAATTTACGTTATAGTCCTAATTTTTAAGGGTATTATACGGATATTACCCCACAAGTGGTATCAGAGCGAGGCCACGTAATTTTTTCTATGTGATTTTCATCAAACGAATATGAATCGATAATTTTGTTTGCATAAAATTTCGTGCGGCTCAAAATTTTTTTTTGTCTCGGCATTTAGCAGCAGTAATAAAAAAAAAAAATGGTACTGTTCACGTTCAGCCGTGAAGGAAAAAAAAATTTGTTTTGTTTTTTCCGGCCATGTTTTATGCATAATACGGATTTATGCATTCGCTTGATAGTGAAACGGTTCACTCACGTACCATTTAGTTATTTTAAAACGATTTAAAATAACGGATTATCACGGATTAAAATTAAGTTGATTAAAGCGGTTTTGTCACATAATTTTAATCATTAAAGGTGGTTTGGATAAATTTAACATAATTACGGATTTATGTCACGAATAAATTTGTTTTAGTTGATGCATTTTTATCGTTTTTGTTGAATGCCTTGAATGCTTTTATTACGTATTTATTTATTTTTACAATCGGTTGTAACTTAGTGTGGCCTTAGTAGAACGTGTTACCGTAATGATGGAACACGGTCTTGGTTGTATTTTGAGATCTCGCATCTCCATTTTGTTTTTCTTTTATAATTACAGTTTTTATTTAGAATGTAAATAGTTTTATATTTTGTAAATTTTAATTGTAATTTTGAGAAGACCAAAGATGGAGACCGGATGCTCACTCCCGCTGCATGAAAAAGATGGAACATCAAGACAAGCTTCTCGGGTCCAACGGTGGATTCCAAAGTTGTATTATGTTCTTTTTACTAGGATAGGCCACACTAGGAATTTTATTTACGTATTGCATTCATTTATTTATTTATTTTATCGTAACGATAGATTGCATCATATTCCGCCTAAAACCAAACCACCTAATAATTGCATGAAAACTGACTCATATAGAGGTCACGCGTTAGTTTTCTTTGATATACAGATATCACACGTTTTATTTTAAGCCATCACCTAAATTAATTCATTCAGGCAATGCTAGTTTTTCGTTCACTTACAATGAATTAAAATTAAGTCGATGGGATATTCCTCGTATAAACAAAAATTGAGAACGGTCTTTATAGGTCAAACTCCAATGAATCCCTTCTTCGTCGGTAGGCATAATATGACCCCTTCTACGTCGGGTAAGTTGGAACCGATTGACCTATTTTATCTCAACACTATGGTCACTCGTACGATCCTGTGATTATGGTGGACTATAGCTAGGATTTACGGAAATCTATCGACCAAGAGTTTTTACGGAAGAACTAGCTAAACAGTTGGCTTATCAATTTACAGAAATTGAGTCTTGGGATCACTTGTATTATTCTTGAGGGAGATCAATTATGCAAGTGCAATGAGTCTACACGATTAAAATGAATTTTAATAGACTTAAATCACCTCGATGAGTTGCTTATTTCGTTTTTGTTTTTCTTTCTTTTTCAGCGTAGATCACGTTTTTAAACTGCTAATAACTTAATGGCTGGCATCCTCGATGACCCAATGCCAAGTGCCACATTGGACCGTGAGTCCTGGCTTCGGATCTTCATGAATCAGATGAATCAGTCTACTAGACTGAAGAATGATGGATCAAACTTCGCGGAATGGGAGGCGGTATTACGGAATGCTGCCACTGCTGACGGGAAGCTCAAGTATCTGACTGAGCCCCTCCCGCCAGCCCCAGGCCCCACGGTTCGAGTTAACGAGGTCTCCACGTATAGCGACTTCGTCATGGAAGCGGGTGCGATTAAAAACGTACTCATTTTTGCAATGGAATCCAATTTGCAGAAACGCTTCATAGCCCAAGGTGCAAACAAGATTTTCACCACGCTCACTAAGGAATTCTCGAAAGCACCGAGAATCGTGACCTATGAGCATACCACTCGCTTCTTTGATGCGAGACTCCAGAAGGGCCAACCGGTTAGCCCACACATTCTCAGCATGATTGAGAATGTCGAGAGACTGGAGGCGCTTGATTGTAAAATCAGCGAGAACATTGTGATTGACCGCATGCTTCATTCACTCCACGATGGTTTTGCGCTCTTTAGAGCCAATTACTATATGAATGATTTGAAGAAAAGTCCCCATGAATCGCACTCCCTTCTCGTACGCACCGAGAAGGACATGAAGTTCGGTGGGAGCATGAAACAAGATGTTCTCGTTGTGACAAACAAGGGCAAGGGTAAGGGCAAAGCTCAAGCAGACCTAGCAGTAGGCAAACCGAAGTTCAAGAAGTCAGGGTCAGGTAAGAGTGGGCCTGGTGAGGCAAGTAACTCATCAGGCGCGACAAAGAGCAAAACCGAAAACATGGAATGCCATCACTGCCACAAGACTGGGCATTGGAGGCGCACATGTCCCGTTTATCATGAGGACATAAAAGCAGGTCGCGTTAAACCTGTTGGTATGTCTTCTTCTACTACTTTTATTCATATGATTGAGATTAACCACGCAAGTTACGGAACTTGGGTACTAGATACTGGTTGTGGTTCTCATCTGTGTAATCATGTGCAGGGGCTCCGAAACATCGAACCCCTCGTAAAGGGTGAGGTGGACCTGCGTGTCGGGAATGGAGCACGAGTGGCTGCCGTCTCGAGGGGAACATACGTGATCCAGCTTCCTAGCGGATTTGAGTTATTTTTATATAACTCGCTATTATGTACCATCTTTGAAAAACATTATTTCGGTTTACGCACTTGACAAACTTGGTTTTTCATTTGTAATAGAGAATAATTCTTGCATTTTCTCATTACACGATATGATTTATGGAAGGGCAGTCTCCATGAACGGAATTTATGTTTTAGATCAGACCACCGAAATATTACACGTAATGAATAAAAAGTTAAAAGTTGGTGACAAAGATCAAACATATCTATGGCACTGCCGTATGGGACACATTAATGAGAAACGCGTAAAACAGCTCATAAAGAATGGAGCTATCTCGGCCTTTGATTTTCAATCATTTGGCACGTGTGAATCATGTCTCATCGGTAAGATGACTCGAATTTCCTTCAAAGGTGTTGGAATGCGCGCTGCTGACCTATTAGGACTCATACATACGGATGTGTGTGGGCCTATGTCAATCACCGCACGAGAAGGCTATAGGTATTTCATCACTTTCACGGACGATTTAAGTAGATATGGCTATGTCTACTTAATGAAGCACAAAAGTGAATCCTTTGAGAAATTCAAGGAATACCGAATCGGGTACGAACCCTCATCGGGCGAAAGATTAAAACACTGCGCTCAGGCCGTGGTGGCGAGTATCTTTCTCACGAGTTTGATCAACACCTTAAGGACTGTGGGATTGCCCTACGCTTAACTCCACCTGAACACCTCGGTTGAATGGTGTGTCCGAACGGAGAAATCGAACACTACTTGATATGGTTCGATCCATGATGAGTCACACCGTGTTACCCGAATCATTGTGGGGTTATGCTCTTTCGTCGGCCGCTCTAATACTTAACCGAAGTCCGTCTAAAGTCATGTGACAAGACTCCATATGAACTATGGAAGGGAACGGTCCCTAACTTGTCCTTTATACGGGTTTGGGGCTGCGAGGCTTATGTCAAGTGGAGACACGAGGATAAGCTCGGCCCACGATCAGTCAAGACATACTTTATAGGTTATCCTAAAGGAACACTTGGTCATTACTTCTATTCGCCAACCGAACAACGTGTTTTTGTTGCGGCTAGTGCGACATTCTTAGAGAAGGAATTTCTCGAGAATGCAAAGAGTGATAGAACCTTCGACCTGTCGGAGATTCCAGAACCAAATACCGAGCAATCATTGGAGGAACCAATTCCTTCAATCCCGGCTGCGGTAAATATTCCTGAGGAACCTAGGAGTTCGGGAAGAGTCTCTATTCCTCCGGACAGATACATAGGTATGGTCGAGGAACATGACATAGATGACATTCTACTCTTAACGAGTAGTGAACCCGCGACCTATAAAGGTGCCATGACTAGTTCTGACTCTAAGCTATGGCTTGAGGCCATGCAATCCGAGATGGACTCCATGTATGAGAACAACGTATGGGATCTTGTTGACTTACCTGCTAAGGTTCGTCCCCTTCAATGCAAATGGCTTTACAAGATAAAGCATTCTGTGGAAGGTCAACAAGATATCTATAAAGCACGACTAGTTGCTAAAGGTTTCACCCAAGTGCCAGGTTTGCACTACGATGAAATTTTTGCACCCGTAGTCATGTTGCGTTCCATTCGTATTATCTTAGCGATTGCCGCTTTTCATGACTATGAAATTTGGCAGATGGATGTGAAAACCGCCTTCTTAAACGGTTTTTTGGAGGAAGAGTTGTACATGGTACAACCCGAAGGTTTCATCGATCCAGAACATCCTAAGAAAGTGTGCAAGCTTAAGCGTTCCATTTATGGACTTAAGCAAGCTTCAAGGAGTTGGAATCATCGTTTCGACCAAGTGATAAAAGAAAATGGATTTACTCGATCGGTCGAGGAACCATGTCTATATATCAAGTCAAGTGGGAGCAAGATTGTCTTCCTAATATTGTATGTCGATGACATACTCCTGATTGGGAATGACATACCTCTCTTAACTTCGGTAAAAGTATGGTTGAAAAACCATTTCCAGATGAAAGATCTGGGTGAGGCACAAAGAATTCTGGGCATCCGTATCTATCGAGATAGATCACGACGGATGTTATCTCTCAGTCAGGAGTCTTATATAGAAAAAGTCCTAGAGAGATTCAGCATGACTAACTCCAAGAAGGGGTTTCTTCCTATGGCTCCAGGGGTGCATTTGAGCAAGTCTCAGGCACCAGAGACACCGGAAGAGAAAGAGCGCATGACACGGATTCCTTATGCTTCGGCTATAGGATCAATCATGTATGCCATGATATGCACACGTCCGGACGTGGCATATGCATTGAGTATGACAAGTCGATTCCAACAAAGATCCGGGTGAATCACATTGGATGGCTATCAAGAACATTCTTAAGTACCTACGGAGGACTAAAGATTGGGCATTGACTTATGGAGGCGATCATAAGCTATGCGCAATCTGTTACGCAGATGCTAGCTTCCAAACGGATCGAGATGACTCGAAATCTCGGTCTGGATTCGTTTTTACTCTTAATGGCGCTGCAGATCACCGAAGAGTTCCAAACAAAGTGTTACAAAGAGATTCTACGACGAGTCCGAGTACTATGCCGCGTCGAAGGCGCAAAGGAAGCGATATGGATGCGTCAATTCTTACAAGGACTATCTGTAGTGCCTAGTTCGAATGACCCGATCACCATCTATTGCGACAATAGAGGTGCCATCTTCCAAGCTAAGGAGCCTAAGTCTAGCAACAAGTCTAGACATGTACAACGGAAAGCTCATCTAATCCGAGATTACGTGGAGCAAAAGGAAGTAGTGATAGAAAAGATTGCTACAGATGATAATATAGCAGATCCTCTCACTAAACCATTACGACAAGATAAGCATGAAGGGCATGTTAATTCCATGGGAATTAAACGTGTTCCTGGGTTGTAGTACTCTTTTATGGATTAGATTCATTCTTTTTGTACTCTATACGACATCATCGTTTTGATATTTATATATTTTGTTTTTCGTGTGGTTTTGTATGACAATTTTGAACACCACAAAGTGAACTGAACAAACATTATATTTTTGGTCCTTAATTTCCCACGTGAGCTGATAACTCAAGGTAATTATTTTGTGACGTTGGTTGATGGTGGGTTCAACGAGCCATAAGTCAAAAGGTTGACTGACCAATCACAGAGGCGATTTATACGGATATCTCGTAGGACACAATTGTGACATCGACGTGGAGTCCTAAATGTTTTACAACATTCGGTGCCCGGTCGTGGCTAGGACCTCCATGGTGATCCTAAGAGTCGATTCTTTTGACTATCGACTGTCTCTTGAGATTAAGGCAGATTTTGGGTGACTTTGGTTTCTTTCTCACGGTCATCCGTAACAGGGGGCCAAGTAGATTTTTTCTGGGTCATTTCATGCTGTGCTTAGTTCGGAAGGAGTCGAGTTGAAGGAAATATTCAGCCTTTATCGTGTACTCGATATTTCTCGGGGCCACTCGAGGAGTCAGAATCGAAATGCATGGCCATGCTCGAATACGAATTCGTTTTATCAGTTGAGTTACTCTCTAGTCGGGGAAACCACTCTTGATACAGATCGATTGTAAGATACGACCTTTGCGGATCCGGATCTGCAAATTGTTTTACATTGAGTGGGAGAAATTTTAAATGAATATGAGAATCGATTATCGCACATACACTTGTACGGACAAGTGGGAGTTTGTTGGAGCTGTGTCCTCCATTTAGTGCGGATAACGTCATTGCACATACACTTGTACGGACAAGTGGGAGCTTGTTGGGGCTGGTGTCCTTTACAGTTAGTGCAAGGACTTATAAAATCTCTAAAAGGATCAAAGGATATACTTTTGTATTATAATCAGTTGGTCCACGTTTATCAATAACGGTTGGCTTGCTAGATAAGTTTGACGTTATTGTCATACAGATGGCGGTGATCAACTGGTCCCTAAAAGTCACACCTATAGGATACGTTTGAGAGATGTGACGGTATGAAAATACAATCATGTTGATGCGGAAAATTGACTAAGCGATTAGTCCGAGTTATTTGACTAGTAATTAGTCAAAATGCGATGTTGAGATATTTTATTTAATACGGATTAAATAAAATGGGCTAAGGCGAATTAAACAGTTAATTCGTAAATTAAATATAAACGATTATATTTAATTAATGTATATTGAATTAATTATACAATATTGTCTTTGTCGGACATGTATTAATATTTCAACTAATCCGTGTTATTAGTTGATATTTTAATAGCCGATAACCGATGACGATTTATAATAAAAACCGCGTCATATACATTTAGCATTTTTCGAGCCGGACCACGAGTTAAAATTAAGAGGAAGTGGAAGCCCACTTCCCCATGGAGGCTCACGGTTGGCCGAGCTCACAAAAGGGAGTCCCTCTCTCTTTTGTGACCTAATTCATTTTGCAACAAAAATTAGGGTTTTGAGAAACATTTTCTCTCAAAACTTTAGATCTCACATCTAGCAAAAACTCACACAACAAATTCTCTCAATATTGCAAGGCAATTAGAGAATTCATTTCTAGCACAAGGGCATAGTCTCAGACGGTCTTGGGTGTATCGATTAGGAGGAAATCTACTTTGATTTCTGTTCTTAGGCCACATCTCAAAGGACCCGAGGTTATTTCTAATGCTTTATCGTTTCTTTATTGTATTTTCGTTTTATGACAATGATCACATATAAAATTTGCGTTATAGTCCTAATTTTTAAGGGTATTATACGGATATTACCCCACAGTTTAATAGTTAGGGCAAGTTAAGAACGGGATACGTTTTAATTAGCTAATCTTACGGAGAATTGGAATTTCATAATTCACGATAAGGTAGTCAAGATAATTAATTAGAACCATCTTACAATGATCAATTGGTATTAAGTTGCGGATTTGTGCTTGACCCAAGATATTTTTAAATTATCTGAGTTCATCTATTTCATTATTTGCTTAGTCTTAGTTGTTTAATATATCAAACAAATCAATCCCCCCTTAAACTGGTTACTTTACTCTCTACTCTTGTACACGTTAATTAACTTAGTCCTTCCTTGTGGGTTCGACCCTTACTTTCGCTATATTACTGTTTTAGTAGTTTAGTAAGTAAGTGATTATAAATTTACATTTGATAGGCATACGACTTTCAGCCCGTCATACTGAAACACGACTTAGTTAATTCTTGGTAGTTAGTCCTTGTTGATGTAGTATTGTGTGGTCCAAATGTGGTTTGATGATGCTAGGTATGGTCTTAAAAATTGAAAATTTCGTTTTAAAGCCTTCTTGATTTAATTGAGTAATAAGACTTCAATTTTTGTTAATAATGTTATGCATTGCCTTAATTTGGGAATCTTATCTTAAAATTTTGCAAAATAAAAATTATATACCATAGGGTATATGATTATAATTTAAATCTTCATATTTAAAACATGGTTTTCTTGTCTCGTAATGTTGCAATATTCGCTAATAGTGTGATGTTTGCTTATATATATCTGTCAATGCCTTGTTTACCTTCTAGGTTGTATGGTCTTAATGAGTAAAGTCGTGTAGACATATATGGTTGTGTTGGAAAGGATGTGTAATGGGAGTGAGTCGATGAGTTTATGAGGAAAAAGGGGGTACTAATAATGTGCAATGAGTGAATAAAGTATCTTGAGAGTTGGGAGCGGGAGACATGGGTTATGGTAAGTTGCTCAATGGATGTGGATTTGATCCAAGTAGAGAGTTACATGTATGATGTGCTAGAGATTAATTTGGAATTGGTTAAATAGTGATGAAAGTATGTGAGTAAAGGAATAGTGAATAGAAATGGGTGTTTATAAGCATATGTTACCAATGTAGAGTATAAATTTAGAGATATGAGAACGTAACATGACTATTGACTTTTGAAGAAGCAATCTTTCATGCTAAGTAGTGTTTTTTGATTAAGGAGCTATTATTTTGGTGATCCAAAGTTACGAGTGTGTTTAGTAGATTAAAAGGAGAAGTTGAGTGTGATTTTGTATGTGATTATGTCGTCATGTCTTAAAAAATGGCCGGAATATTCCATTTTTTTGGCCTAAATCCACTTTAAGGTACCAAAATGTGAATGAAATGCACATTAAGGTATTAAGTTTTAAAAAACTTTTCATAAGGTGTTAAGTCTTAAAAAAAGTGCAACATTAAAGGGTGTTTTTATCAATTGATCCTAATTTTATATCCACTTTTTAGATTTCCCCTCCAATAAGTTGAAAAGTCGAGAACAAAAAAAACAGAGTATTTCGAATAAAATTAAACAATATAAACTTATAAAAATTATATGTTTAGACAAAGTTTTTTTTGTAAAATTTTATAAAATTTAGTAATTTAATAAATCCAAAAAAAACGTAAGTTTTTACGTTTAATAATAAATAAAAGTTGAAACTCTAAAACAAGAATGGAGATTATGGGGATGAATTATTGTATCTTCACCCCATCACGTGGAACTATTCTCTTGATGAAACAGGTATGTTCGTACAGTCATTAGCATTTTCTTCGAGCAGTAAAACAAACGGATTCTTATATTGCATTGAGTTGGATAGTATTTAAAGAAAAACAGATTATAGACCAACATTTTTCAGTGATGACCAAGGTTTTCTTAAACAACGAGTTAGGTTGGCCGTAATAAATCATCTTGACGTTACTGATACTCTAATAAAAGACGATTTGTAGATGAAACTGTAACTGAGTCCTTGAGAAATTGCAGTTTTTGTGTTTCATATCGTGATAATGGTTTGTCAAGGGCGGACTTGACCCAATGCATTAGTTGCACTAGGCCTTGACGACAAATGAGCCTCGTGAGAAAAAAATTATTTTTTACACATATATTATATATATTATGTATATATTGCCAAGTTTTATTACCATTTTGCAAAGCAATATTAAGTTTTTTATCACATATATTGTTACATCTATTAGTATTGTGTTATGACTATTGTTGTTGTTGTCATTTTTTTCCTAACTAGCAAAGTACACAGGTAGGATTATTCTCTTGATGAAACGGATGTATCCTCATAATTGGCAAAGATCAGGTCGGACTATACAATATGATTTTTTTTGTAAAGTGTAGTATATGAATTTTTAGTAAAAAAAAATGATAATTCATCTTAGGGCGACGTCCTATCTACCTACCTCAAAAAAAACTCCAAACAACGTATTAGGCATTGCCCTCCTTGGTTGGGTACGGTCGACGGTAAGGGTTGATGTCGTCTCGACGACCGGAGTAGTGGCTAAAGATGCCACCACCACAACGAACACAAGTAACATTTTAGCTGATGGATTTCAAATTGTAAAAGAGAGTTATACAATTAGAGAGAGATATAAATTGTTTCAAATCATCCTGTTGGAATATGTGTCCTCCGACAATAATGCGATCACAACTGTTGATCATGATGATCACATGATTAAATCTCATTTTAAGAATACATTTGAGATGTAATTTTTACAGTCAACTGATCCACACATATCGGTAATGATTGGCTGACTAGAGTTTGACATTACTGTCGTGCGACGGTGGTATCAGTTGATCCCCTTAGGTCATACCTATAGGGAAATACTCTTAATTGATTATTTAATTAATCGTATGCCGATACGAGTTAATTACATTGCTTAAAATTGACGGATGATTTTGTGAGTAAAGTTAACGTGTCTTATTGTAATTCGATTAAATTAGATACGGTCTAAGTAATTGAATTGTTTTATTACTTAGATAAAATTATTGTTTACGAAACAATTTGGAATTGAATTTGGATGAATAATTTATTATAAATACAAGACGTTGTAATTTATAATTTGATAAACCGTTTTGGTACAAGTGATTACGAATTACTAGTCGATTTTGTAAATGACATATTTTATGAGTATGTTGATTTTTAATATGTTAAAAATACATTGCAATTTCACATGTCAAGTAACATGTCACATTTGTCACAATTGACAAATGACAAAAATAAAATGGACCTCCCATTTTATTAAGTGTACCGAAATAGGAGGGTTAGGGTCTTTAAAATTGTGTTAATTATTTTTAAGTGGAAAACACAATAATAAGACCTTGCTTGTAGCCTTGCATGCCTATGATTCTTGGGTAGAAAAACTAGCCCATGCATTGGGCACTCTTACTCCTCCAACCGGTTTTAACAAGAGGAATGATAGATTTTTCCTCTACAATTTTGACAACTTCAACTCATTTTCTAGTGTAAGAAAAATAATTCTCTCTACTATTTGTGAGAATCTTAGAGAAATAAAATCACAAAAATTACTCCCTCTTGGACCGATTTATTCAAGAGCAATTACAAATATTTTTGTGTCAATTTTTATAGTAAGACTTATATTATTACTAGATCATAATAATATTAGTTATTAAGAGGTTTCCTTGGGTATATGCTTTTGGGAGAGATTCTAAACTTGAATCTTGTTCATCCATTATTGGAAAGCTCAAGAACTAACAAGAAGGAGATCTTGTTGGTGCCCATAAAACCGAAATCATATAGTAAGAACAATGATTTCTTCTCTTATCTTATTTATGTTTGCATGCATAAGATCTAGAATTTATTTTATGACTAAATAAATTGATTCATATATGAATATGTTAAATTATGAGATTAATGAAGTCTAACACATCCCATTTTGATCGAGGAATTGAATGAGCAACTGTACTTTCTTCCTTAAAAAGCATATATAAAGAATATCAGTTTTAGAGACAAGGATGTTATAAACAATTATTTTCTGTGGCATCACAAAGTTGACGATTAATAAGAGATTGTCTGTAATACCCCGTATATTTGAAGACTTAGTTAAAGGATTGTCAACGGTAAAATGTGAATGAGTTACATTTATTAAACGAATTTTATGAATTTAATTTATTAACATATATTTTATGATCATTATTATTACTATTTATCAATTTATACTTTTAATGAGGAAATGTGTTTTGAAACGGAAATCCATATTTTAAGCTTTGATGTGATAATAATAATAATAGTAATAATAATAGTAGTAGTAATAAGTAATAATAGTTGTAGTAGTTGTAATAATAATAATAATAATAATAATAATAATAATAATAATAATAATAATAATAATAATAATAATAATAATAATAATAATAATAATAATAATAATAATAATAATAATAATAATAATAATAATAATAATAATAATAATAATAATAATAATAATAATAATAATAATAATAATAATAATAATAATAATAATAATAATAATAATAATAATAATAATAATAATAATAATAATAATAATAATAATAATAATAATAATAATAATAATAATAATAAAGAGAGAAACTTTCCTAAAATAATACTACCTTACTACTATATATATCATGCTAGCCTATTCGTAAATCACTTATTCACTTTTACAACATCACATAAAAGTTAGAGGGAGAGAGAGGGAATTACAAGGGAGATAAAAAGGGAAAAGGGAATTGAGCAATCAATTTGCGGATTTTGCATCTACTCTCATTGGATTGAATCTTTTATTTTGTAAGTTCATCATTAATCTTTCAAAGATTTAATATTTAATCTTTATAAGCATGTTTTTCGTTTTACTTCATCACCTAATCATATCTAGATTAAATATAATCATCTATAGTTAAATTTGTGACGATTTTATTAAAGAATAAAGTTATAGCAATTCTGTAAATCTGTAAGTTGTCTTAAACGAATTATTAGACCGTTTTAAAGTTGTTATCTTCGAAAACGTAAAGAATAGACTTAGGTTATTTTCAAGTCTAGTTTATGCCTAAACGTTCGTAGCAATTGGCCGTGTAGATTTTCAAGAATAAATTCGTTATGAAATGTCGGCTAAGAACCCATGAATCCACTAGTAGTCTAAAGTTTATTTCCTAAACCTAATTTATAAATTGAAATTTAGTTGGGCCTTTTGCATACATTAACTTGGAAGAGTCTAGATGATGGTAGGCATTGAAATTTCTCAAAAATCATATGTTAAACTTGTTTTATGAATCGATACTTTTTATGCGACGGAATTCGTCAGTATTTATAAATCTTTCAAGAAAACCTTGATAAGTCTAGAATTTGAGAAAAGTCTGTTTCACAAGAACTGTAGATATGTGTCTTAGGGTTCCAAACCTCACTAGTCTTGCATCGTTTGGATTTTTACTAAATTAATTATGAATTTTATAGCGAGACTGAACTGTGCTGTAAAACGGTAGAATTAGAGATTTAGCTTTGAAGTTGTCAAAAGGATTAGGACGTGATGGGCATAGGATAAGTGCATGATTAGTTGGTTGGTTATGTAGTAATTTTACATAATTATGTTATGTAGGTTATGGATTTGTAAAGGATCGATTTGATTGCTTGTGTGACTCGTGTGACTCGAAGATTTGCTATCAGGTAGGATAACTGCTCAACTCGTCTTAACTTTGTTGATTTGTGGAATTTATAAAAGTATTGAAGAATTTGATGGATTAATTGATGTGGATCACATATTGTTGGATTGTTTATTGTTGGAGTATTTATATTGGAATTTCGTTTGCATTGGTGGTCCGGTTAAAACTCGTCGTCAAAAGCTACCAACCAAACCAATATTTATAACTTCACAAACTACTTTTAGTAAAGAGGTAAATAAAGATCAGATCCCAAGGGACGGGTATTGATGTAGGATTTTCAATTGCAAATAGCTATGTCTAAGGGTGTCACAATTTGGGTTGAGATGAAGTTGGTCTAAACTAATTAACAAAATAAAAGTAAAGTAATGAAAACAAGCAAGGTAATTAAAAGGAGATGTAAACAATTGATTAAAAGCACTAGGGTGTCATGGGTTCATAGGGGATTCATGGGAGTTGATCATACAAACATGTTCTCAATTATATAGCAATCACTTATTGTTGTGATCGAATCGAGTTAGTGTATATCTTACAATCCCTAAGAAGGTTTGGGTCCCAGAGCCGAATCGATTAGATTGTACAACACCTACAAGTCGACTTAATCCTTCCTATCCAACTATATGCATGGTCTAATGAGGCTCGAGTTGGTGTATAAGCTTACAAGCCTTATTGAAAAGATAGGTGATGGGTAAAAAATGCAAGGATTCATAGGCTCGCATTTCATCAAACATAACATGTGCATAAGTTGAAATCACAACAAGCAAGCAATTTAATTATGAGAACATATTAGATTAAGCATGAGTCATTCACCATGTTTGTTTCCCCTAATTCTCCATTAACCCTAGCTAAGGAAACTACTCACTCATGATCAAGTTTAGCATGCTAATAAGGTTGTCAATCATACTAACAAAGCAAAACATAATGAATAAATGAAAGTGATTAACAATAATTAAACAAGATTTAGAGAGAATTATATCTATGAAGATGATTCCAAATAATAAAGCAAAGAATAATAGCAGTACTTGATGATTGATGGAAGGTTGTCAATCCTCCAAATAAACCCAAATAATCATCTAATTACCCAAAATAAAGGAAGAACAATAGAGAAATTAAGGAAAGATTAAGATGTGATTAATATTGAGAAATGTATTACAATTAAATTAAGACTAATTTGAGAGAATTACAACTTGATTAAGAGATGGTTAAGAAGTGATTAAGAGGTGATGCTAATCTAGGTAGTACAAAAGGGTATTTATACTAAAGATTAGGTACAAGAATTAGGGTTACTAAGGGCTTAAATGACTATTAAGACATTAAGAAAAGTTTAGGAAATGCTACTCCCGAGGGAAATGAGCGGATCCCCTTGCTAGTCCTGCCTCGATCCGCTCGTCCCGTGGTAAGGCACGAGCTCTTCTGACTTGTGATCCGCTCGGATCCTCTGCGAGACGCTCGGGTTCTGGCTTTTCAAGCCGCTCGTCCTGGGAACAAGACGCCAGGATCCTGGTGTTCTGGGACGCTCGGATCGTGCTCGATTCACTCGGATTCCTGGACAGACTGCTTCTCTTCTTTTCCTCCTTAACAATCCGCAAGGATCATGTCGGGGATGCAAGGATCCTTTCAACATTGCCCATTTCACTTTATTATTTACTTAGGCCTCTAGTGTTGGTCTTCTCTTTGATGCTTAATCATTAGATGCGATCCATTTAGCTCCATTTCGCCTCATATATGCAAGGTTAGCAATCCTTTCCTACCAAGGAGACAAAACCTCAAAGAATATGCAAAATGGGAAACTAAAGATAGTAAATGACCCAAATAAGTGCTATAAAGCATAGGAACGAGGTTAATTCGAGGACTAAATGTGCTCAAATATGAGTCACATCAATTGGATACCTTAGTCTCGTTTCTGAGATGATTTTTATAACTGGCACGGCGTATAATAATATTGAATACCTCAACTTCGGTTGGGATGGTGAACACCTTAACTTCGGTTGGGATGGTGAATACCTTAACTTCGGTTAGGATGGTGAATACCTTAACTCCGGTTGGGATGGTGAATACTTCAACTTCGTTTGGAATGATGAATACCCCGGGCCAGGGATTGGCGGGATGAACGGGTGTTCCGGTTGATGAGCTCGGTTGTATTTGCATTCATATCATATCATGCATTTTCATTTATTTTATCTTGTATTGTTGTTGGTTATTCCTACTCAACCTCGTGGTTGACCGTGTATTCGTGAACACCTGTGATGAACCATAATTGGGGAGCAGATTTGACAGGTACTATTGATTAGTTGACTTGGGATCTTATGGGAATGCGTGAGAACTTGGCCAGTCTACCTAGAAGTCTAGACCATATAGATTATTTAATCACATTATTTATTTCCGCTGCGAGTTGTAATTAATTTTATATTAAGTTTTAGTTTGGATAGTTTGTAATAAACATGTAATCCCTAAATGTTATTTAAAGTACTTTGGTTTGTTATACTTTGTTATTCATTACCTCGGGAAATCGAGATGTTAACGCTCTCATTTATCTAGGAAGGCCTAATTAAGGCTCTTGGATAAATGGGGGTGTTACACCGTCTCTTTTAAAAATTTGTGAATGAATAAAGTTGACGATTTGGTATTTTTGAAATATTTGTCAAATTTGGTTAAAAAAAATTAAACTGGAATCATTAAAAGGTTGTCATGTTGCATGACAACTTTGTATTGTTTTTTTTTTCGATTTCAGTTGTTGATAATATGAGACGGTATGTGAAACCTTCTTATTTTTTTATAATTGATATATTTTGATTTTGAAGTTTTTTTTTTGTTGGCAAGAAGTCTCTATGTGACACCCCCGGATTTCTACGAAAAGACAATACAAACTTTGCAGCAGAATAAACGATGTTTTAAGAACTTTTATATTAAAAACCGCGGAGTCATTATATAAACCAAAAATTTAGTTTAAGTAAAGCTTTTATACAAAATACAACTTAGTAAGGTGAGCGGGATCTTAAACCCTAAATAAAACTCAATGATAAAAACTATGTACAATTCTAAACTACGAGGAAGGTCAATCGTTGTAAGTACAATGCTCATTGTAAGTAAAATCCTCACTAGCTCACACGTCTTCACCCCAAAGAAGCAACATTATCACATGTCATTCATGTAAACATGAACGCCACAGTCAGTGGGGAGTAACTCAAAGTTCTCTCAGCCACATTATATCAAAATGAATATAACAAAGAACTGAAATAAGGCAAGACATAATAAATATGGGATACAATTCGCTTGAAAAAATAAGCATGAGATCATTCATGTTAGAATAATAAGAGAAAGCAAGATAGAATAGCAAATGAGAATGTCATAGGCATATTTAAATAAGTGAAGTAAAGGAAAGAACATAGATACAATTAGTTAATCACAAGCACGAATTCTAATGAAATGTGACATATGCAACTATCCAAATTACACAAAATTAGTACTTAAGTCATGTGAGATAGATAAACGAGTAGTCAATTATCGCAATACATATAGCTGAAAACTATAGACATTACTTTGGAAATCATCTAACAAACATTGCACGGGATGTGGCTATTAACGTCACATGCGCACTCATGGTTTTCATCTCACCATAATAACGGATGGGAGCATCAATCAAGGCGATCATATCGCAATTATAAGGCTTGCATCTCATCTCTAGTGTCCGATAGGACCAAGACCCTTACATTCAATCACATAAGACGTAAACTCCCGTGTAGAAAGACATATGCCAATGACCATAACCAAGCAAGACATTTACTTCTTTAAGACTCAATTCCTCCTGGCAGGACGACGATAATATATACGGTCATAGTCTAAATATGGTCAGAATCTCGGGATGTACTTTACCCGATTCAACAAGCGATACACGTTTCGCATCCAAGACTCGATCGACAGGTCGAGTACCCCGAATTCGACAGAACGGCACGAAAGAGGCGGAAAGAGTATAAGTTAACAAACACTTGGCAGAACGGCACAAGTAAAAAAGATAAATCAAGTAAGAAGGCATAACATTTGGCATTTCACAAGAATACGACTTATTATAAGTAAATGTTCAAGATAAACATTTCATACTTGAAACTTGATTAAGATTCGACGATGAACAATTAAGAACTCATATGTCGAGTATAGAATACCATTTCAATCTTATATAACTTGTATAAACCTTGTATTTCATTTTTATATGTCACATGAGCTTAAAATGGAAAAAGTGATAACAAATGACTTAAGTGATACGAAACACATGGCAAAATGTAAACAAATGAATATGAACTCAAAGATGAAGTATATAACATCATTTCATACTTTCCTATCATGAATAAACATTTTATTTCACATTTATATGTTACTTGAACAAAGTATAAACAACCCATAACAAATGAATTAACTAATACGAAACACGAGGCAAAACGTAAACAAACCAAAATCTGAACCACCCATAAGCATGTACGAGTCAACAAGGGAAAACTTGGGTCATAATACGAATAAAAAGCATATGCAACCATCATACACAAAGGATATATATTTATAGAACTTGAAACGGTAAAACGGGCCCCATTTACTCATTCGGACTCCGAATCAAGTGATTCAAGTGACTAAACCACTTCATTTTTTGACGCCGATCCAACTATCATATTTTCAGTAGTGCTGGAAGTCGTTCCGGTCCGATATGGGGGGTATCCCGGCCGGTACGGGGTGACCTTGTCCCGGTGGGATGGATCTCGTCCCGGTGGGATGGTTGTAAGAGGCAAGAGAGTGCGTGGCTGGAGGCTACCCTAGTCTGCGATGGCTGTCATTCCTGTGGAACGCCTGGAACATGCAAGGCAGGAAGTTTGGGACGAGCTTGGGACGAGCCTAATTGAGTCGGGTTTCGTTCTAAGCTCGTTCCACCCATTTCATATGCGAGTAAGACGGTCTTTAACATATTTTTCCACCCAATTTAAAATATAAACATTTCTATAATGAATTTCCCCAATTAATTATGAACATGTAACTAACAAGAGATTACATATACTTGAGATGGAATTTAACAAGCAATCCATTTACCCATCCAACGTTACCCAAATCACTCCAATATTCAAATACTCCGACAAGAATCTCACCACACAACTTAAGGCAAGTAATTAAGGGTACATGTGAAACGGGAAATCAATAGTTTACGTTTCCAATTGCCACTATCTTTACCAAATTGTTCCCAACTCAAACAAATCCAAACTAACCAATTCATGACATAATTAAACATGTCAAATAAGCATAATTAAGACGGATTATTCTCTAATTAACATATGTAAACAACTCATTTCATCCAATTGAACAAACATGTGACAAAAGACTAGAAATTTTTCAAACAACCATAAGACGGTTTCACACACCAATTTATCCAACAATGAACATGTGAAACATGTAGAGATTCAAACTTTAACAAACACAAGAGTAAACTACAACATATAAACACATAAAATTGACATAATGTCGAGTAACCTATCATCGTTACCTTTTTGCTCTTCAATGAACACGCTTCCGACTTAAAATTATTCCGGGTTGTCCAAACTTGCACCTAAACACGAAAATGTAAGAAACTGGCACGAATCCCGAAACTTGTATGGGACGGCAGTCACGCATGGTGACGAAAGGCGGCGTCTTTATTACCTAGAAAGATGGAGGGAGAGGAGAGGAAGAAATAGGCGTGAAAATCGTTGAAAACCGATAAGAAACGAAGATTTTATAGTCGTCTAAAGATTTAAGGTGAAGGTGGATGGTAATGGAGGAAAGTTGCTGAAATTTTTTTGAGAATGAAGATGGTAGAGTTTATGTTATGGGATTGGTGGAGAGAAAAAGATAAGAGAAAGGCCCATTGGCCATCCTAGGCCCAAAACCCTAATTTGAGTCGATTTTCCACTAAAATACGTCTCAAACCTACTACAAATTTAAGACGAATATTTTATCAACATTAATATTATTATACATGTAAAGCCACATTTTTATAAAAACGGATTGGGATATTCTAGGGTGTACCCTTGAGTTTTTCGAGTTTCTATGTTGTACCCCTCCTTTTTTTATATTCTACATTGTACTCCTAAACTTCTTACTTATTTCTCCCTCATGACCTCGTTTAACTTTCTATTAACTTTATCACTATCAACCAACCGTACTTTGGCCCTTTTTCTAATTTATTAATGTTGTATCACCATCCTATATGAGAAACATCACAAATTACTTTTAATAAGCACAAACTACTATTAAAAACATCCGTTATGATTTATAACACGATAATGGATATTTGATGAACTTTTAGTTAGATTCGTAAACTATTTGATGGGTTAATGGATAATTCGACAAACTAATAAGTAAATGGGTATGTTATCGAGTAATTGGAATGTTAAATAGACGATTTAATAGGTCAATTAAGAAACTAAGTTAGCAAAGACGATAAATAAGGTCATGGTATCGATTATTGTATAGAGTTCAGGGGTACACCATAGGATTTAAAAAACGTAAAGGTATAACATAGAAAACCAAAAAAACTCGAGGGTACATCGTAGAATATCCCAAACGGATTTAAATACATATAAAATAATAAAATGGCTAAGTAAGTTATAAATTGCAACACGGAAATTTCGCGGGTGTTACACTCTAGATATAAAGTTGGACACGATTATGAAAACAAAAAGAGAAATAAATAATGTATTTATGATTTTAGGTAAACTCTAACGGACACTATCCGTATAAAGCTGTAGACGGATAATGTCCCTCTCATAAAATGAGAATGGATAGTGCAAGTGGGTGTGAAATGGATTCCCACTTGCATTTTGTGAGAGTGTCGCTATCCGCCTACAGGTGTCCGTCTACAATGAGACGAATTGTAATTTTTAACTCAATTATTCAATGGTGTAAATTATTTTAGTAAACATGAATCAGAGAAAGATTTAAGAAAATCTCATGATTTCAACACAGACTATATTTTATGGTAAATGATGTTGATGACTAATAAATTACACCAAGTCTCCTTTATTATGGTTGGACTCATGGACATATCCGTCATAACCAGAGACGGAGCTAGGAATTGAACACCACGGGGGCGAAAGGGTAATGGTTTAAGGGGAACTCGAAAATTTTAACTAAAACTTTTGCGGTTTCCATCCGCCAGCGGGGGCGACCCCACCCGATACACACACTAGTCACAACTACTCACAAGCTTGCGAAGGTCAATTATTATCCATGTGGTAGATAAGTCAAATCAGATTGATATTTCCTAGACACTTTGTTTATGTCTTATTTACCCATATAGATAATACTTGACTCGTTGCAAGTTTGCGACGAATATTGCCTGTAACAAATGAGAATTTGTGAATAAGTAAACAAATTGGTCCACTATGCAATTCAATAACCAACTTGCTAAACGTCATCGACAAATTACTAAATATCGTCGACAATTTGTAATGACTTTCCTAATCTTCCCCTCACTCTAAACCCCACATATTTTAACATCTTTTTTTCAAGTACGACATTTCCGTCACCATCGCTTGTAATTCCGCCACCAAATTCAAGTAATCGATGACGACGCAAGTAATATAAAGGGCCTATTCTTTTGGACTGAAATGGATCTGATCTGAACTAAACTGAACTTATAGGATTTGAACTTAACTGAACTGAACTTATAGGATCTGAACTGAACTAAACTTACTGGATCTGAACTGAGCTTATAGGATCTGAACTGAACTGAACTTATAGGATATGAATTGAACTTATAGGATCTGAACTGAACTTACACGATCCGAATTTAAATTAACTTAAATTAATTTAACTTAAATATTATTATTATTATTATTGTTGTTGTTGTTGTTGTTGTTGTTGTTGTTGTTGTGGTTGTTGTTGTTGTTGTTGTTGTTGTTGTTGTTGTTGTTGTTGTTGTTATTATTATTATTATTATTATTATTACTTTTTTTTATAAAACCTCAATTATTATTATTATTATTATTATTATTATTATTATTATTATTATTATTATTATTATTATTATTATTATTATAAAATAAACGCAAAATTTTATTGAGATTAAACAAAAAATTTACAAGAAATTAGTGGGCATCCAAGAGAGAATACTGATAAGAAAATATTGTCTAAAACACAAGGTAAGATAATAACATTTTTCCGCTTTATATACATTGGTTTGTTCATACATTATACTATGGTTACATCACGATAAAAAATAATGAGAAGAGTGATAATTTTGTTTTAAAAATAATAATGTATTTATGTATCGAATAATTAATAATGTCAGATGTTTTTGCATCGGTTTTTAAAAATAATACTATGTATATAACTTTTCTAAACTGAATTTATATGATCTGAACTTATAAGATCTGAACTGAACTGAGCTTATAGAATCTGAACTGAACTGAACTTATAGGATCTGAAGTGAACTGAACTTATAGGATCTGAACTGAACTGAACTTATAGGATCTGAAGTGAGCTTAAATTAAGTGACTTTAAGTCCAAAAGAACATGGCCAAACTAGTTTATTTTTTTAAAATTTTGTAATTAGATAGTAGATTTAGGTGGTTTAGAATAGTATCGTTATTGTTAGAACGGATTAACGATTATTGATAAACCCGAACCACCCTAAAGCACGGATAAATAAAAGACTAACTAACTGTATTACGTGGAGTAGAGCCCCGTACCACACCCTGGTGAAGGAGGGTACAGAGATCGGTTGGAGGAGAAAATCCAAAATAACCAATTCCTACAAAGAGGAGACACCTTGAATTGCAAGTCAATCACTTACTCGATTAACTTCCTTGTATACATGTTCAAGTCAAATGACCAGTGTTCATCGTTGATAAGAGTCTTGCAAGTTACAACGTTGAACAAGAGAATGAAGGTCATTACTGATGACTTATGAGTTGGTCATCTTGGACCAAATCCACACAGAATGCATTGTCCATTTAAACTAGTAATTTGTCGATATGCTACATTTTTGTCGCGATTTTCCCCTTCCCAATCTATATTTTGTTCTTAAAACGTATTTTTTATAAAGTTTTTTGCCTATTATTTTGCACCTTGCTTGATTTTGCTCTCTTTTGTCGATTATATTTTAGTGAATCGGGCCAAGGAAGCAAAAATATGGACTCGGAAAGGGCAGAGGACGCAAGGCATGGACGTAGACGTGGGAGTAGCGCGATCATTACAGGCTGGCGGCGCCCGACCGACTAATCACAACCATTACCTTCATAACTTTCATACAACTTACATCAGAATCCTTACAAAATGGACATGAGTCATTGGTAGATTCAGAACACGATTTTTTTTTTTTTAATTAACTAAAAATCCCTTTTACTAAGGGACTCAAATTGGCATACCAAAAGCAAACTCCAAACCTAAAATAACAAAGCCTTGCTCACGCTAACTCAAAATACAACACATCCAAGTTTCGAACCATCCGAACCTAAATCATTTGACCAATTTACCATGTTGTTATACAAATAAAACCCCTAAACCCGGCTTGATAAACCTTGGCCCATATTGGCCATCCGATTTCAAATTGCCTCCCCAATTTACCAGTTTCACCCGGGCTTGATAAAACCCTGAACCAAACTTAACTTGCCTCCCCCTTTCTTCCGCTGCACTTGTCCAACTCTCTTCCCTTTCTCCCTGCAAACATGATTATTCCAGTTCGTTGCTTCACCTGCGGCAAGGTATTAAACTTATAGGGTTTACATGAACCCTAATTAATTAATTAATTTTCCCTCTTGTGCACTCTTCTATTTTGCTACATTTTATACTATTATGCAAAATTTCATCTTACACTATAATAAATCTTTGCAGGTGATTGGAAACAAGTGGGACACATACCTTGATCTTCTCCAGGCTGATTACAGTGAAGGGTACTAAACCCTCCTCCTTTTCTTAATCTTCTTTTGATTTATTGTAAAAGATTCATTCATTTTGGAATTTTGATGTGATTAGCTTTAAATTAGCTTGATATTGTTGTGTTGTGCTTAAATGTTGGTGCAAGATTGAGTCTTTTTAGGTTAATATCATGTGAATTGGTGTAGATTTTGTTGTCTATGTTGCGGCGAAATTATTTGTACATAAAAGGTTATGGAGTGAGACTATTGCTGTCATATTGAATGAGAGGATCAATTTTGAACAAGGCTTTCGGGTTTCGTAAGTAATCGAATATGTGTCAAGGAATTGTGGTGTTCTGGGTTAGTGAGTTATTATTGTAGAGATTTATCTGTTTGTTTATTTTGGATAAGACTTAGGAAATTTAAAAGTGTATATTAGAGGTTTTCTTGGAAGGCACTGTAATGCTCAATTGCTCATTTGCTCATTTGCTCATTTGCATGCACCATTTGAGTCTTCTTGCGACGGATCTAAGCATAAGCTAGAGATGCGTAGCTACTCCCTTCATCCCGGACATTTGTTTTAACTAATTCATTTTGGTTGTCTTGGTCATTTGTTTAGCTTTCTATTTTGAGGGTGTTTTTGATTAGTAAACTTTTTCTCCACTTGCATAAAAATACAATTTGGTTCACTTGCCATCAGAAAGCAATTGTAAAAGTTGGTTCCTTCTTTCTCAAAATCTTTGTACCAAAAGTGGAGGTAAATAATGACGAGGACAGTTGGGAGTATGTTTTATGATTTTGGAGTGAGTTGTCTTCAAGAGTCAAGAGGTTTTGTTTTGGAGCTTGTTTGTTTGGAAATATATGGCTAAGGCTAACAAAGTTATTAGTCATTACACCGTCCAATATTTTTGAATTACCCCTTTTCTCAAATTTCCGCACACATATTTCAAAACTCAAACAATGGGAAAATTACAGTGAGTTCGAAGGAGTACAAATTCATGTTTCAACTGAGCTGACTGTGCAGCCATAGCCCCTGTAGAAGTTTTGTGTGAGAATATCCATAAGGAAAGGATTAGGCTTTAGCCGTTCTCTCTGTTGTCCTTGCTAATGTTTGCATCCATGCCATGCATTGAAGTCCGGCTCTTTATGTACAGATAAATGTTACTCCGTAGTCCGTATAACGCTTTCATTTTTGGGAATCAGAGCAACTTGTGTCTTCTTAGTTCTTTTATGTATAAAAGTAACACGAGCAATAAGGTCTAAGAAAACATGAAGGTTGTGTGGGAGCATGAAGAGGGAATTTAAAATGGATAAACATGTTACGAGTTACAACCTACAAACCTATTAGGACATCTTTGTTTTCAGAAAAATTGTTTTGCCAACTCCTTGAACTTTGGCTATTTTAATTCTGCCCTTGCCACCAGAGTTACCGAATTCGCTTGGTACCCTACGAATCGCGAATCATTAAGAGCGAATTCTATCCCGTCGCTTAAAAAAATACACATAGCACACATTCTCTAAAGCGAATCGCGAATTGATAGGGGCGTATTCATAGCGAATCTGGTAACCATGCTTGCCACTACACCAACCGCCTTGGTTGCTTAATAAGAGCATATTTGTATTTGTTATTGAAGAAAAATTCTTGTCCTAAATCCCACACAGACAGTGGCTGACCCTGCCCATAACTTCATGTTGTTTCTGTGTTTTATATTCGGGCCTGATGACCTGAATTATACTCTTATTTTATGTGTTTAAAATTTTAAATACAGCGGTGTAAATGTTGGGAGATGTGAAGGTTTACTAACACATTCATTATTTGTGCAACAGAGATGCTCTTGATGCTTTGGGATTGGTTCGTTACTGCTGCAGGAGGATGCTCATGACACATGTTGACCTGATTGAGAAGCTTCTTAACTATAACAGTAATTCCTCTATCTTATTTCTCCTTCAGTTTGCATCCTGGTTTTTTTACATTTAATGGTTCCTTGAGATTTCTGTCCAAACCGTGTTATTCCGTAAAATGCTTATTCAGCCCACTCTTTGTAGATCAATAGTTGAGGATTTATATCAATTAGCTGTTGTAAGGAGAGGAACAAACTGCAATAAAATTGGATTTGGTTTGATTCAGAAATTGATGCAAGGCTTTCGGTTATCATTCTTATGAATGTATTGCTTGTTATGCACTTTTTTTCACTGTTTTCTCGCCACATCCGGTATAATGCTACTCTTCGCCCATTCCCCTACCAATACCTTAATTCACTCTGCTACAGATTCTGAATTCTAGCATAGTTGTCCAAATTCTGTGTGTTTTCTGAATTTTAACAATGCTCTCATCTGAAATGTTTGTTGCAGCTCTTGATAAATCTGATACCAGTTGATGAAGCTTTTGTGGAGAGAACATGGTGGTAGAACGAAGGCGACATTGTTGAATTTAAGACTTATATTAAGTTAATATATTAGGCGGGCTAGGGGCGGTGTAGATCTCTAGTAGTTATGGCTACATTTAAACGCCGTGTTTTTCATTGTTCAACATCCACATTAATCTCCAACAGTTGATCATGTAATCCAACTAGTATTGCATCTTAATTGACTTGATATGTATGTACCACTTGGGAATTTCATGCATCTTAATTGGCGTAATATGTATTTCGAATCACTCAAACGAAGTGTTTCAAAGACCTTTGTCGATGATAGAGCATGAATATTTGCGAAATTTGTGAGAAGTCATCGACCGACACAAGAAGCACACACACTTGACTTTCAAGTGAAAGAAGCAGAAACAAACAATAAGAGGAGTTGTTTTCTAAGATTTGTAATTTAGAAGATTGGCCTGAACATAAATGGCCACTACTCGTGCATTAGTACACACATATTATGTAGATAGGGCCCATGATGGCATGATCCATGTGACATGCCTTCCACATTCTTCCTGGTCCCCTGTCTCCTTCACCTGCATTTTTTATTAACATGTTACAGTTACTAGTTGCTACTCCTAAGAGTCATAGGTAACCTTGCCCCTTAATATAATGCCCCGACTTTGTGGACTTTGCGTCGAGTCGATTTCATGGAAGTTTTTTCATTCGGCGGATACTCTTATGAAAGGTAAATGACTAACCAAAAAATTTACTCCATCTTGACAGACCTATGACTTCATGACTAAGGGACGAGATGAGTAACAAACATGTACCAACCGACAAAGGGAGATTTGTCAATTCTATTTTTGTGTTGCATCTCATCCTAAAAGAACTCGGTTTAAACCGAGACGACTTCCCAATTGAAAATCAATTTATCCCCAACAAGGTCAATAAAAATGTTGATATAATATAAGACATTAACAAAACCACCTCAATTTAGTTGATAGCACGTTTAGTAGCCGACTAGCCTCTCCTCACTCTAGTCCTCAGTGTTCTCTCCTCACGTTGTTGTTATCCTCATAATTTGTGTCACTCTCATCCTTCTTCCCTTTCTTCTCTTCTCACCTTCTTCTCACATTTTCATTCTTCTCTAATCCCTTTTAAATTATCCATTAATCCATCATTATAATCACTATTATTCCTAACTCAACATCATTATTATTACAAACAGTTTAAACTCCATTTCACTGCAATTTTTTTTAGAAAAATCCAATTTAAAAACTGCCCACAATTTCCTGAATCAAACCCTCAATTTTTAAGCAGAAATGTCATTCACAGATTGAAACAATTGAAGAAACTAAAAATGAGGGTTTTGAGTGAATCTTGGTGTTTCTGCAATGGTGGTGGCAAGTCAGAAAGACTTAAAGCTTCAATCTTTTCAAGTAAAAGTTCAACAATGGTGAAACTTTCATCTTCATCTTCAAATTCTACTTTTAATGGTCAAGGTTTTGGTACAGGGTTTTTGATTCATAAGAATCTTTTGTTGACTACTCATGCTAATCTTGCTTCTGTTAATGCTGCTGAATTAGCTGAGATCCAGCTTCATAATGGTGTTCCTGCTACTCTTGTGCCTCACAGGTGATGCTCAGGGTTATTACTTTGATTCTGCTCCCTGCCTCGCTTGGTCTCGGTCATTTGTTTACCTTTGATTAAAATACCGCTCATAGAGAACTAAAAGGGTGAAGAAATGTTTGAGACGGAGGGAGTATTTTTTTTTATTTTTTTTTAATATGATTGGTTCGATTGCTTATAATGGTTCATATTAGCCTGCACCTTTGGTGGATTAAGGCTTTAAATGGTACATCCGACCCCCCCTTACCTCGCAATTTCAGGGAGCCATTGAGGCATTGGCCATTGGGTTTATGCTGTTGTAAGGCTTTATTTGTTGTGGGTGTTTGGGATTTTGTGTTGAATGCAATGAGAATCTTTGAGAAATTAGAATGATGGTTCTTTTGTATTGGTTGTGCTGTTACTTTGATGTGTTGGCCTAATGGTAGAGTGTAGAGAGTAGAAACCGATGGCTTGTGGATGATAGGTCGCAGGTTTGAATCCCGTGTTCTTGTATTGTGCTAGACTTGTGCCTCATTTCGCACCCAAAAGAGAGAACTTTAGTAAGGTTGTAGTTTCAGTACTGTCTGCCTATGTTAACTGTTGAGAGTAGTTCATGAACAGTGTATCTTAAAGACATGACTCACATGAGTGTAGATAAATTTTGATTTCACGGATGGCTTTGTCCAGTTGGCTGGGGTGCTTACTCTACAAATTCTGACTATGTTTCCCTTTTCAAATTTTAAGCGGTTTTTGTGATCGTTTTGTGTATGGTTCTTTCGTAGATAGCAAGTTATGAGCTTTCCTGTATTTCTCAACTTCGAATATGTTAGGGAGTATTTTCTTTTCTCATATTTGTTGTTTTGTTCCCCCCATGTTATGGATAATCCTAATTCAATGTTTGATGGTATTTTCTGTTGTGATTTCCTGTTTGTCAACCATTGTTTTATGTTGCCTACTCCAAATCTCATCCGAGCTTAGTAACCACTAACCAGGGTCATAGGATTGTGAATATGATCCTTATTATTTTTGAGGTGCGGCCAATGAGGATACATAGAGGAAAGGTTGTAATTGCTCAGGGACTTATTGTATAATCAGTATATATTGTGAACTACGGAGTATTTAGGTTCTAAACTTCAAACATGAAAAATGTCATGACATATGACGGGCTGTTGAATTGTGTAGCTCACGAGATTTGGTATGAGCGACTTGCTATTATGAGCTGCTACTTGCTTTGCTCACTTGCTGAGTGCAATCCATAGCAATTTTTAAAAAAGAAGCGGGTGATAAAGAGTTGGATCTGATTTCTGGCCAATGTAACTCGTTATGTATTTCATTGACTGTTACTGTACTGAAACTATTATAGCTCAACATATTTTATCAAAAAGGATGTTATTGATAGAATGGAGATACTTGAGTAAAAGGCCTTGGGAGCGTGTTTTCGAGTCCTTGTGAAATCTCAGGTATTATAGCTTAGCAGTTAGCATATTTTAGTTTATGACTTTGTAGCTATGCTTTTCAGAGAGCAACGAGTTTCCTAGGGTCTGATAGAAGGACAGTTTTGTGAGGTTTTGATTGTAGGGTAGCTATTAAAACTTTCATCGTCTTTCCCGTTGTGTGCATATACGGAGTACTTGGTACAAATCATTGTACCGGACCCATTTTGGATACACCCTTACCAATTCGCGATTCGATCTTATAGGATGTGTGATATATGTATTTTCAGCAAGCGACGGGATAGAATTCGCTCTTAATGATTCGCAATTCGTAGTGTAGTCGAGCGATTCCGGAACCCTACTACAAATCACATTGGGTGGGTTTCCTAGAGTACAAATTATGATGTTTCGTGTACAGTATAGTAAATGACCACTAACATGGAAGATTCAATGTAGATACTTAGACATATTTTGGTGTAAGATTAAATTCATGCTGGAACTACAAGACGATGAATATATCATACTAGGTCGGTTCTGTTTTCGAAGTTAAGTTGGTGAAATATTGAAGTTACAAAATGTTGGTTGACAATTCACCTTAGAAAGGGATCACAACTGCTCATATTTTGCGGTCTCATGATTTTTATACCACTAGGCTTTATATCCTAATAAATGGTGAGTTAAATGGGTTACGTTCATGTAAAAAACCTTATCTGATGTTTCGTTTGTTCATATTCAATCAGGTTTTTTGTCACCAGCTCTGTTCTCGATCTTACAGTTGTGGGTATAGATACGCTTGAAGGAGATTCTGCTAATCATGGTCAGCAAGCTCAGTACTTTAAGGCATGTCCTAAACCAAACATTGAGTTAGGTAACATCGTTTATCTTCTAGGGCATGCTGAGAAAAAGGAGCTGACGGTCGGAGAAGGAAAAGTAGTTATAGCCACTGATAATCTCATTAAACTATCCACAGAAGGGTTTACTTGGAGCCCGGGATCAGCTGGATTTGATTCCCAGGGTAATCTTGCATTTATGGTCTGTGATCCGATGAAGATAGCCACTTCGCCAAACCCTAAATCATCTTCAACTTCTTCATCATCATCAGTTTCTTGGAAAAAGGATATTCCAATGCAGTTTGGAATCCCGATGCCCATTATTTTCGACTGGCTAAATCAGCATTGGGAAGGCAGCCTTGATGATATCAGCAAAACAAAGTTGCCATTGACTAGGTTGATATCGGGTGGACACCGAAGTGAGCATTCATGTGGTTCTTTCTCTATGAGACAAGTTTTCAAGGTAACCGAAGAAATAGAGGCAGCCACATCATCATGTAATACAGTGTCCAAACCAAGAGATCAACCCCGACAAACAAAGGAGGTGGAAAAACCGATCTCACATCCACAGGGAATTCCGACCCCAGAAATATACGAGTCGCCAAAGGTGACTGCTAATGCTGTTAAGACGAGCCCAACTCAAATCCGCCTTTTGGATATCGGTTTCCCTCCGAGGATATGCAGAGCTTCGAAGGAACTTCTCCCTAGTTCAGGTGAAAATTGTGTTAATGAGGCCTCTTCCCAAGAAGGGTCACTAAAAGAAGAAAGCCCCGTCCAAATCCCATTACCAAAAAGAGAAAATCAATTAGAAAATGAAGAAAATAAGGAAGACAATGCGTCAACCGGATCTGATGCTCAGTCGAGCTCTTCACCAGTTGCCTTGTTAGGGGCGAGAGACGAGATGAGTAGTGAAGGAGAGACATTATACTCTGCAGAAACCGCCGAGAGCAGAAACTACACAAGCCCTCCTCCCAGAGAAGGGAGATTTCAGCCAGTTGGGAGGAGCCAAAGTTGTGTGAGCTATAATAGATGGGGGCCTGTACATAGAAACCCCATGGCTCGAAGATCGTCCATGGAAAAGCAAAAAAGTTATATGACACCCAGAAAGACATACTCACAAGGTGCACCATCTCATAAGACCATGGACTTTTTCAGCCCTACCGTCTCATCTATCATGAAGAAGCGGAACAATATGGAGCAACAATCGGTCAAGCCTCGGCCACAGCCACCAGTCAAGGCTCGGCCTACTGCAGCTGTAAATTATTCTCCTAGGTGGAATTTTTGATGAACTTGTTATTATCTATGATAATTAGAGGAAAAGATACGTTGGATTTACTCATCTCAAGTGAAGTGGTTGCCAATAGTTTCCATCTTCCTTTACTGTAACTAAATTGTTGTCATTAGCCCCATGTAGACGGTTGCTTGTTAGAACTTACAACTAATAAGAAAATTATTAAAATGTTGTATCTTGTGTGCTTAATTGACAATAAACGAAAATTCTTTCTAAAATAATTGTTTAAAGTTGGTTTTTGATTTTTTTTCGTACTATAGTGATCCATGATTACATGTCCTCTTTCTTCACAAGTATATTCACGGAGAGTAATGGGTGGTATTGAAATTCATTATCGCTTGTATTTGAATGTTTGATTTATCGATATGGACAATAGGGTATCGGCAATATTTTGATGCATCAGTATAGATGTGTATACTCATTGTACCGGCAATATTTTGAAGCATCACTTGTCCAGAGCCAGAACATCAGCCATTTTTATGGGATGCTTTATGACGTTTTAGTATTACCTTGTAGGCTTATAGCAAGGTGGTTTAAGCGTCATTGTCGTAGGCCTGCTCAGGCATTGTTGCATAGCATCAGACATATCGGATATGAGTATTAGCACCACTTCAAGAAGCTCATACTCCAGATCTTAAAAGATAAATCATGGAACAGATGCCAATGAAACCTGTGACCACTCTTTTAATCCTTGTGGTAATTCTTGCTGGTACCGAGACAGTAGAAGAAATAGCAGAGAAACAAGTTTGCAACCCTCAGGACTCTTCGACGAGACGACAAGTGGTTTGGTTTTTTACCACCAGACATGTCGGATACAAGTATCAGCGCCTCTTCAAGAAGCTCATACACCACATCTAAAGATATACTCATGTAACATGGAAAAGAAGCAAATGTAACTTGTGACCACTCTTAATTCTTGTGGTAATTCTTGCTGGTACCGAGATAATACAATAAATAGCAGAGAAATAAATCTGCAACCCTCAAGAACTCTTCGACAAGGCGACAAGAGGTTTGGTTTTTTACCATTTGGCAAGCTTTAGACCTTTTAGTCCTTTGGACAATGACTTCGATGCTTTCGAAAGTGGTGGCTGCTTCCATTGCTTTGGAGGGTTTGGTAAATACAATGTTAAGGTAAATGCCGAAGCAAAAGAGCAAGCATTAGAATTTGTCTGCCTTTCAAAATCATAAACACGGCAATGTCCATAAACATATTCTTATAATCTTATTAATAGTGAATTAGGTTTTGACAATGGATCAAAATAAATTCACAGGGTATAATAACAAAAGAAATCCGAATACTGGATACACTGACAAATCTCAGGATGTCTTGGGAAGGAATACTCTGATAGTACCTTTCAATGTCACCTTAGTTCTGCAGGTTGGGCATATGCTCTTAACCTTTAATGCTTTCGTAAGACACTCCTTGCAGAAAATATGACCGCATTTTGTTGATATTTCCTCAACAAAAGGACCCATGCAAATAGGACAACTGAATGCAGGCTCCGGTGGAGGAGGTGGTGGTGGCGGCGGTGGTGGTGCCACAGACCTCCTTGTCTGCACTGCCATATTCCGTCCATATCCATTCTGCTATCAAACAAAAAAACACAGCATAGTACACACCACAATCAGAAGTTGCTTAAGTGAAGAATTTTGAATTCCCTTCTCTAAATTCTGAAATTCTTTGATTTTTTTTTTTTTTTGGAGGGGCTAATTCACCCATTTAAACCATCTTTTACGTCTACCACTCCTCATACGCACTTTCAAGGTGTTGAGCACATGAGACATGTGCAAAACCTATTTTTCCCGTCTTTTCCTACTTTCCCATCAATTGTATCAGTTTATCCTTCCATTTTCCATTTCTAATTGTGGGATAAACAGTCACCAGACTTAAATAGAAGTCGTTTTTTATGGCTTCCTTACATAGTGTAAATTATGTGCTCTATTTAGGAATGAAGGATTGAAGGGACTAGTACAAAAATATTCGTTAGAAGATAGTATTAGACAAACTATAAGGGAAAATAACAAACTTCACACGCTCTCAGATGGTCAACGCCTGAAAGCTCATTATTTTTGCTGGAAAGTGCTAGACATAAAAGAATAGTTTTAAAATAAAGAAATTTGCAAAAAGATGATTAAAAGGGAGTGTTTTGCAAAAAAAAAGGGTGCAACAATTGAGCCATTTAACCTTTGTATTGATTATTTATCAAAAAACTTATGTACACTCTCGTGCAAAAAAAAAAATATTGCTAGTGTTTCTTTTGAAAAAATATAGCACAAAGTCAACATTATTTAAAACTTTTGAACACCAAAGTCGCGTAGGGACAATATGAATGGGATGGAGGGAGTACTATACAGCGCCTCAGGTAAAATACTTTTAACACTCCGCCTGTTGCTTGTAATTAAGGCTTTTGTTCCCGCAAAGAGGCTTGATGAGTTCTCAGACAAAAGTGTACAAGCAACCATATAGACATGAGGCTGCAACTGAACACATATACTTGATGCTTAAATGATACTCACCACAATGTTTTTGTTCCTATCTCGTGCTACATACGATTCACAGTTGATAACAGGTACGTTTGCTGGAACTCTCTGGCGCTTATTACGATTATTAGCAGCTTCACTAACTTCAGGTTCTACACCACAAAAGATAAAACCAGGTAAGTTGTACAACACAGGAAATGAAGCCAGCACCAGATAATAGAGCTAGGACATGCAAACTAAGACACAAATCCCGAACTACAGAAATTCATTAATGAAATAATCAAGTGAGTTTGTTTGGTTTAGGATAACAGAATAAGCTCCAAGTCCTTCCAAAAAGCTTACGGAAGCACACTCTCATCACAGAATTACGAATTCTCTCTATCTACTCCCTCCTAGTCGCTCATTTCTTCCCTCTTTCCTTTTTCATGTTAATCGGATTTTCTTCCCTCTTTCCTTTTTTGGAAAGGTTTGTGTGGTCCAAATTCATTTGCATGTGGGGTTTTGTGTGGTCTAAAATCATTTCCTTATTTTTTGTGCAAAATGGAAGGCGAAGAAATGAGCGAGTAGGAGGGAGAATAATTTAACGGTGACCTACCTACTGTCCTACTCAGTAATAAGAAGAAAAGGCCAACAAAAAAGCAATGTGGCTAGGGTCATCCAGATTCCAAAATCTTACACATACAACATAGTTCAACGTCACTAAGTCCTTAACTCACAAAAAAAGACGAATGAAAAGGATTAAGCCAGGTTTTTAAAAAAAATATGAAAAGTAACCAATTAAAGCAGAAAACTAGTAGCAAAAGAATAAAGGGAGGTAGTTTGGTGAGTCACTTATATCAAGAACACTAGTCTTAGACCTTAATTTGAGAAGGCACGAGGCGCACTGAGGCGACAAGGTCCGAAGGCGCGCGCCTTATGGAAACAAAGAGCACTGAATTTTCAAATGAACATGTATGTTTTAAATAAAATAAATTGTGCGCAACATTAGTCCTATTTTTGTTTGTTTTAAAGAGGGCTATCAAGTAAATAAATAAAAATTAATGACAAGGGGTAGAAGAGAAGGGTAAAATAAAGGATTAAGAAAATAAAATATGGAATTGAATATTGAGGCGTCTCGAGTGCGCCTCACTAGTAGCGCCTTGGAACGCCTAGTGAGCCTTATCTCTTGCACCTAAGGGACTCCAAGGCCATTTAGCAGGGCCTCAATCCGCCTGGCGTTTATGCACACTTATATAACCAAAAGGACTGTAATACTTCTGCAGTAGTTTGTGATTTTTCATTTAATTGTCAAATTTTCTCACACCATCATAAGTAGGAAAAACCCGCTCTGTCCTCATTATTATATGATTATATCCATTAACTGATTCAAGTCATACTATAAGTAACACATAAAGAGGTATTGAAAGATGCTTCACACTTGACTGACAAAAGGAGGTCATAAAAAGGCATGCTCCTAAAATTACACAGGCATAAAAAATGCACTCACCTGAATCAACATCCACAACATTGCTTCTATTCTGATGCCGTCTCAGATTATTTCTCGCCTTCAATTTTATTTTACCAAAAAAAAAAGAAGGAACAAACCGAGATATAATAGTCAGTAATTTACAAAGTACGTAAATAATGTACAGACCCTTATCAAACAAATAGAAAAGAAGTACCTCTTCAAAGGCCCTTGGCGACGACAAAACAACATCATCGTCGCTTGTATCTACATCGATTGTTACAGGTGGCAGTTGCGATCTTTGTTGTCTGCCTTGCGCTTCTGGTACAGTAGGAGTACGGGTGAAGGCATCTCCTTCATTGAAATGAGAGTGGTCAGATGGTGTTTCATTAAGATCGAATTCTAGTACCCCTTTCTTCTGCTGAGAACTAGGGCCAACACTCCCTAGGGGAATACGCCTGGAAACTCTAGTGCTCATGCTAACAAAATATATCCGTCCTCCTAATAATTCTGCAATTCAACTGACCTTAGGCATAAAACAACATGCAATAGTCCAAATCAACCATGATATTCGTAACAACGCTAGTTTGTTCACAAGTCAGCATAAAGCAATTATAATTTTTTTTTGGTGTCAAAGGAGGCAAAATCCCATTACAATACAAAGGGGAGAAGATATTGGAATCCGTGACCTATTATCCACAATATCTCCATTTAACTACTAGAATAAGAACTCTTCGATAGCGTATACAGTATACACAATAATAAAGAGCAAACTGAAATGAGGAAACAGTAATGAAAAATTGTTCACAAAGATTTTATAGAATTGTAAAGATCATATGAACAACAAGAGTGAAAGCTAGTTGCCCTTTTTCCTAGGTTTCTTATACAACCTAAAAGGCTAAGAGATAACAAGGATTGCCCATGTCGACCCCATAACCTTCCTCCGCACTAAGACACGTCTAAATATAATTAATCCCACAACCCTTTGTCCGTCCCTTAATATTGTACCACTGATCATAGTCATCATACCATCAGAAACAATCCTTAATGCAACATATACTAAGCCAGTACACTTGCATCATGATTCCGATTGCCGAAATAGCAGGGCAGCAATCAAAATTGAGATCTCTCACCAAGATATGATATCATTCAGTAAATTTAAACCAAAAAATTATTATTTTTTTACAAAAAATGAAAGGTTGATTACAATAACATGAATTCTGAATGAATAATAAATTAAAGCTACAAACTTTAAAACAATAACCAAACATATCATCACAATCAAATCTCAAAATCTCCAAACACTAGAACTTGAACTACAACTCGATACTCTAACTGACAAAATCAGGCGAAAAGTGCATCAACTCAAACTATGTATCGAAATTGAGTTTAAAAATTAAGATACTATACGAGTTGAGTGAAGAGAAGGGTAAATTTTCGAACTTTAAAACACTAACTAAACATAATCATCAAAATCACATACTCTCTCCCATTCAACTGGTTCTTTACTTCAACTTTTTGTGACGGGAATTTTGAACAAACGTATCAAATCAGTTGAATAAGAGGGATTATCAAACATCAAATACCAAAATCTCCGAATCTTAGCTAAGCATAGTCTCTAGTCTCTCCTATACTTTGAAACACTAACTAAACATAATCATCAAAATTACATACTCCCTCCTATTCAACTGGTTCTTTACTTGTACTTTTTGTGACGGGAATTTTGAACAAACGTAACAAATCAGTTGAACAAGAGGGAGTATCAAACACCAAATCCCAAAATCTCCGAATCTTAGCATACTCTCTACTCTCTCCTATACAACTGGTTCTCTACGTTTTGCTTTCTGTGACGGGAATTTTGAACAAACGTAACCGATCAGTTTAACAAGACTGAAATCAAACATCAAATTATCAGAATCTCCAAATGATAGCATTTGCATTAATTGACAAAATCACGTAAAGCTTCAAACTTTGAAACACTAACCAAACAAAATCATCACAAACACATCTATAATACCAAAATCTCGTAAATTAGCCTCTAAAGTTAAAGATAAAAACCCTAATCAACAAAATTAGGCGCAAAAATCAAAATTCAAACCCCAAATCAAAATTGAAGATCAAAAGAAGAGATTAAAGGGTACATACCTTATGATTGTGCAGTTGTAATTGCAAATCAGCGGAATTAGATGATGGTATTGATATAAATTAGGGTTATTGATACAATGAAGGCAAATTATATTGGGGAAGAAACATGCAATGTGAGTGAAAAAGGAAGGAAACTTACGCCAAATAAGGAGTATGAGTATTATTTTTTGATTTTGATTTTCTTTCTTTTTTTTTTTTTTTTTTTGACTACCATGATCTTTCATAAAATAAGACCGTCAATTGATAAAAACACCATTTTATGTACCAAAATTTTGAAATTATGCCTCTTTATATTTTTCTTTACAAAATTACGCCCACAAACTATCAATTCCTTCAAAGTAAATACCAATCTAATTATCCGGCCAAATAAAATGTGACTGGCCATTTTACCCTTGGCTTATATACACCTTATCATTTACTTTCTTTCATTTACCGTTTCACTTCTCACTTTCTCTAAATTAAGATTAGGTTAAATTCCCTAAATTAATCCTATCTCTCTCATCTTAGATTAATCAAAATCAACATCACAAGCTCATTGTGCATCATCTCTATTCTTCACTGAAGAAATTGAGGTATTTTCCCTAAATTCATTTTACCCCTAATTTTATAATGACTTTAAACCCCTTTATATATTGGTCAATCATAACCCCTAACAACAACAACGGTGCATCCTCTAACAATAGGAAGAGATAGTAAAAGACCAAAATTACCTGGTCAATATGCCCGGATTAATGGCAAGAAATTGGGGGAAAAAGTTCACAGTGAAGATGACGAAAAAAATAAGTGAGAGATAACGATGAAAGTGTTAAAATAGAAGCAAATGAGTCAATATGTAATATGTAATAGGTAAGTGATTTATATCTATCTATCTACCTATATTAATAAAGAAAACTTTTTTCGAGCGATTATAGAGACTCCAATTATTGCGAACTACCTAAAACAATTAAACTACCTAAAAAGATTAAAGATTAAGACTAGAAGATAGAGTTTTTCGTTAATGATTAAGACTAGAAGATAGAGTATTTAGTTAATGGTACGTGAAAATTGGGAATGATATTAGGAGATCAATAGCCTCAAGAAGCCTTTTGTGAGTAAACTACATCTTATAAAAAATCTTATCTCACGTAGGCTCCTACTATATACGGACAGTTCCAAGACTATACAACTGGATGTACAATGAGCATTGTACATCCAAGGTTATTTTAGTCATTTTTCAAATTTTTTTGCAAAAAAAAAGGGTAACGTAATTCAATTTTCAATCTAATCCTCATTTTCTCTCTGACAATTTTAATATTTTTCTAACTTCTCTTCATCTTCCTCCATCATCCAGTTAATGATTCACCTTCTCCCTTAAATTATTATAATTAATTGACTATGCGGAGCTGAGCATCATCTTGAAGGAATTTTTTTATCCAAAATTTATAATGCATGAAAATAGTTGAAGCTCGTATTATTTTTACATTAGCTCGTATTCTTATCTGAATATCTCGTATTCTTATGTGCTCGTATTTTAAAGCTCATGATCATTTTAAGCTCGTATTCTTTTTACATTAGCTCGTATTCTTATGTGCTCGTATTTTTAAGCCCGTGATCCTTTTAAGCTCGTGTTCTTTTTTACTTTAGCTCGTATTCTTATCTTAATAGCTCGTATGCTTATGTGCTCGTTTTTTAAGTTCGTGATCCTTTTAAGCTCGTATTCTTTCTACATTAGCTCATATTCTTATCTTAATATCTCGTATTCTTAGGTACTCGTATTTTTTAGTTTGTATCCAAAGATGCATTTTTCCTTCCTGATGATGATATAAATTGCTTCTCGTTCACGAAATATTGTTAGATGCGTTTTTCCTCCTTGATGATGATGTAAATTGCTTTCCTTTCACCATTTTAGAATCAAAATTATGGAGAGGAGAGATTTGTCGACTGTCGTTTAAGAGAAATTTAGAGAAGAAAAAGAAGAGGGTTTGTCGACTGAAGAGAAATCAGGATTAGGGAAAAAGAGATGCGTAGAATTTATTTTTATTTTTATTGGGCTTAAATAGATATATGTAATATATGGGCCTGTTGTACAATGTTATTGTACAACAGGATGTAGGATCCTATTTGTGATATACGGAGTATATAAATAGATTTACACCATAATTATTCAAAGCTAGCTTCCTCAATTTCTATTGTTTCCATGTAATTGTGTTTCTTTTATGATCTTAGTCATTATATTGCCATATAAATGCTTCTAACTAATTTCTTTGTTATGGTGTTTTCTGTAGGAGATCTATGAATTCGATTGCCCAATACTACGATGCTGAAAATTTTAATAACTTGTGTTAATTATTTTCTATTTTTAATATTTGTTTACATTTGCTTGTTATATATTTTCAGGATGGATATGTTCATTAGCCTTCTAAAAATCACAACATTCTGACAAAAATACAGGTATTTTGGAAATTTCAATTTTTTTCCCTTGTAGTATTGATATTGATCTGTTTATATTTTTTTGTACAACAATTAATGAATGTAAAAACTTATTTCGATCATGTAATTAGTCAATAATTAATTAAGGGTTCTGATTTTCGCAGTACGCATTTTACTCATCTCAGTACGCCCTTGACAATTATACCTCTCTCATTTCTCTTACCATTTTCCCTCTCTAATCTCTCTCTAATTTCAAGCATCCAACCCCTAATTTCACAAAGCTAATACTCAACGGTTGGTCTCAACATTGGGCCAGGTCGCGGCGGCGGTGTTACGTTCGTGGGTCACGGTGGTGGCGTGGGATAGTGCCATTGCATTGATGGGTTTTCCGTCGTGTTAGGGTCGCCGTCAGGGAGGAAGACTGACGGATGGGTCAACTGCGAGGAGCCGGCAGGTTAGGGGTGGGTGGGTTAGGGTGGTGTCGTGGATGGTGGAGTAAACGTAGTACATAGAACTGACAACATGTGTGGTATTGCATTTCAATTGTGTACTACCTGACAATGATTAATCAATTGCTTTTTAGGGTTCAAAATCAATTTCAAGCTACATATAAATCGCAACACAAATATACCCAACCACCATACACTAATTAGCAATTTATTGATTTAGACATAAAACCCTAATTAATATGGAATAAAAATATAAGAAAGGTCAATTAAATTATTAATATCGGATTAACGAATTAAATTCATGCTCTTCATTCGGATAATCGTTCATAATAGAATAATTTTAAGATGGTTGAAAACGGTTAATGTTTTAACAATTGAGAGAATGTAGAGAGAAGGTGGAAAGAATTATGTTTGATGTGTTTTTTAGTTAAGTGTAGAAAATGGAAAGTTTAGTGTAAAAAGTACTATAATGAGTAAAAATCGTACTGTGAAAATAAACTCCGTTAATTAATTGTTTTAAATACTCTTCTTAAGAATTTACAGGTGCAGGTAATCAATCAGGTACAAATCCCATCCTTTTTCGTATGTTATCATCATTTGTTTTTTAATTAGCAAGAATTCTTATGTGTTATTGTTGTTACAAAGTCTGATTTATTAAATCCCTATGGTAACACTTGAATATGCAGTCAAAGGAGCAACGCAGTTGGCATGTTCTTGCTTAAGTCTTGCACGATATCTATATTATACATCAACACTATTTCAGTCTTGCTTGTGGAATGCAAGTCTCTTTGTTCTATTGTCGGTACGAGATTGGTAAGAGTTTGATTGACGCCAAATAATTTATGACACTCAACTCTATAGTATTTCGTTGCGAAGTTCACTATTTAGACCGAATGTATCAAAGTTTTCGAGCCGCACATCAAAAGTTGGCGTTTATACCGACTATATACAAATATTATAATCAGTTTGTTTTACGTACTAACCTCCAATTCCCACTAATTAAGTCACAAGGACTCACAACATTACGTAAAATTCCCAATTCAAATGTTATCAATCTTTTTTCTACCAATCGTTTTAAGAAACACAATATAGATAACTTGGATTTGGTCAAGTATAGGACTTTAATATGTAATTTCAAACAACCAACCTAATATAAATAGCATACTTTGATGAACAATGTAATATAGATAAACGTTTTGTAATGTTGGTTGTATAATTATTACCTACCGGGTATAAGGAAATAAAGGAATTTAAATAGAATCCATGGCATCATTCACATATTTCCTATATTTCGGTCATTTTTTTTTTAACTTTGTCTTTGACATAAAGACCAAAGAGAGGGAAGGGGATCATTGGGATTGTTGTTATTAAGTGACAAGTGGGCAATAGGTTATGCAGATGAGAAAACTACGTTTTAAATTTTTTTCCAATATAGAAAGATAAACAAATGACTGAAACACACATAAATGAAATAGATAAACAAAAAACCGAAGCAGAGAGAGTATTTAGTTAAAAATCTATCAATGAAGATAAAAAATTAAGGAAAATGAGATGGTGACACCGGGTGTTACTCAAATTGAGCGACACCCGGGATATTATTGTAAATTACTTAGATATTTTGCTCTTCCTCCATCAAAATTCGAATTTCAAACTAATTAAGAAAAAAGAGTAATTTAGGAACTTAAACATTAATTGATTAATTGTAAAAATAGTATCCATTGGTAAACAATCTGTTAACCTTCACGTTTTTTATGCTTGAGCTTGATTCACCTTAACAAATTCATCAAATCAATGGACAAAACAGCATTGCAGAACTGACGATGAATTCATTGTTTGCTCAATTCTTCCCTTAGAAAGACCAATCTCATACATATATTAAAACTATTAGAAGAGAATGTAGACATATGGTGTAAAAATGGCTGGAAGATCGACAAACATAGTTGCATAGCCATGTACTGTATGATAGTGATGAAGATAAAGAATAGTTTGTTATGATATGTAATTATAAGATTATTTTAAATTGGTATATAATATTAGATATAGATTAATTTTAATTAGTATATTATATTAATATAATAAATATAATGAATTACGCTTTTACCCTACGATGTTGGTGCAAAAACGAAAACAACTTAGCTATTTTTTATATTTTTCTATTTTTTTAATTAGGGTGTTACCGAAATTCGGTAACACCCGGTGTCGCCCTAACACTCCCCAAAAATTAAATTGTGATTAAAGACGTTTTCGCAATCTTGCCCAGTCGTCTATTTATGTTATACGGAACTACACTCCCGTGTTTTATTTGTAGGCAGCCAAGCAATGATTTTGCATTTATGTTATACGGAGTATATCCTTTTACAAGTCCTTGAAGGGAAAATTAATGAGAAAACATAATTCTATTAGGCTCGAGCGTTGCAGACTACTTATATAAAGGAGAATTAATTCGAGCAATAACAAATAATCCAGCAATTGCAAATTTATATTAATCTTCTAGTGGTTTCATTTAAAGTTCAAGTGATATAAGAAGTCTGATTTCTAGGAACATTATTGGGAGAGATTACTCTTATTTAAATTACGAATTACAAAAGAGAATGATTTATTAGAGAAAAGAAATAGACAGAAAGTGTATCTCCGCCTTATTGACTTTAAAATTTGAGTGCATACATATATTATCGATATTTTTATTAGATAAGCATTTGATCAAGGTTGAAATATTACAATAGACTTGTTGCGTGATGAGATCTTGAGGCCGATGCATTGTCAAAATGAATTAAAGTATTACAATAGACTTTACAAGGTGGCACGTGCATCACACGGGCATTAAATCTAGTATATATATAAAAGAGGCTTTTTTCGGAGCACGTGGTAGTCTCCAAATTTTTCAAAACACCTAAATAAATAAAAACAATTAAATTAATATGTGATAATATAGAACTGTTAAAATAAAATAAAAATATAGAAGATAATATTATACGGTCTCCTATCCTAACCTAACTAAATCTCTACAAAAGGATGATCTATAAATATATACATTGATTTTCACCATCTTCGACATATATAAACATGCTACATCAACGATACTTTTGTTCATATATTGTTTGTTCTCTTATTATTTTGTTACATTAGGAGCTTTTAGAGTATTTTCTTTTGTATGGCCTTTCAATTGCATGATTGTCTGTTTGTATATATTGGTATAGATTAGAGGCTAACATATTACTCTGCGTACATCTTATTAGTGCTCTGTTTAAACAAGTATTATCATTAGGTAGTATCTACTTTTATGTTTGTTCTTCATAAATTTCACTTTAAGTTTGTATGCCATAATAACTACCATACGTATGAGCCGTAACCTATGACTTTTGATGATCTATACGCAAGACATTATGCAAGATTTACGATGTACCGCCTTATATTATGTGGAATTACTCATATATATTCAAGCAAAAGTATTTTCTTGGAACTTTTTGAGTACCTATATTACTCCTATTACAATTTCTGGATTATACACCCCCAAAAAGTCCATGCTCTCGCGAATCAAGAGCCGTGGCTCTGATACCATATGATGCGAATTTAACCCTGGTGCGCGCGGAAGCAAAACACGAGTCATAGCAAAATAGCCAACTTCGAACAAGAGCCTGATTTGGGCGTGTATTTTGGGTGCCCAAAATGATATGTAACCGGATATTTGCCGTAACTAGACCTATAGTTACGTCAATGGTGATTGTATTCAAGACCTATTGAATACGAATCGGGTTAAGGTTTGAAGCGCGTCAAACAATAACAAGGGTGAATCGAACGCGTCAATTCAAAGGACAATCGAACGTTAAACAAACGATACAATTGAACAATTTCTGGTTTTCTTTTTAATTCATTTTCTGCTTTACAAAATGATAATCATTGGCTATATATAGCCTTGCAACAAACAACTAAAACCTACAAAGGAAAACGAAAGGCTAGCTATTTAAAAGCAGCCATTATTAACCATAAGTACTAAATAAAATATAAATGGATGCATTGAACCCGTCATTAGATGGATGCATCGAACTCGGGATCAGATGGATGCATTTGAACTCGAGATATTTGTTTTTATTCCGTATCAGTTAATCTATAAAACTCCATTCATTGATAATCATTTATAAAAAAACATACTAACTGCATTAATCATAATTATAAGTAATAGAATTTCATTATTCTCTTGACAAAATAAAGCAAATCTATTTTACCGTACATTACAATGAATGAACTCCTTAACAATTGCAACATATAGTTTGTTTTGGCTACTTAAGTTCATCCTTTGTGTTTTATGGCTTCAATAATATTGATTCACCGTTATGAAATTGTTCCTTTATCCGCGACCACCTGCTATTAAACAACGTAGGAGTGTTTTTTTAGAAAAAAAGGTTCAAGTATATATAAGTATAATGAGTTTACCATCAAATTTAGTTTATCATTTTGTCTTCAAGTGTTGTTGAATCCCGCAAGATATTTCTTCGCATGATATAAAAAAGAAATTAGATGGAAAAAAACTTGTTGAGGAAATGAGTCTAGTGGCACATCAAATAGCATTTCAAATCAAATATTTATATGTAATTCTATAGAATAGCATTAATAATACACATAATACAATACAAATCCTAATAAGAAAATAATTTTTTTATAAAAAAAAATTAATTCAATCGATCAAAAGACTACATGTATTGATAAAATTGTTGACAAGACGGAAAAATTGCTTGTGATATGTGTAAATTAATTGCTTCCATAGTTGTCGAATTATTGAGGAGTTGATTAGTTCTTGAGAGAGAAAAGGGATCAATTTTTTTTTTCAAATTTTTTAATGAAGGGTAGTTTTGGAATAATGTGGGAAAATGTGCGGGATAGAAGTAAACTTATGTGCGGGATTTAGCAATTACGTATTATTATTGTAAATAAAAAATTAAGCAAGCGTCAATGTCATTAATTTTGTCTCTGAATTTTTGTTATTTTCCTTTTTTGGCTTCATCCCCCACCTCTTTGTTGCTCACTTGCTCCCAATTGCAATTTGACATGACCTGCATAACTTTTACGAATTCAATATTGAGCAGTACTTTCCTATGTCCTTGCCCTTCAATCACCATCTTCCATCATCATTTACCTCCATAAAAATTCACTAGGAATTCCTCTCTTGCAAGTTGCAAGCGCCAAAGCTTACGTACGGTAGCTATAATCGATCTTGGCTCGTGACAACCGTCCGAAGGCGGATTCATGTAGTCGCGGTGCCAAAATCAAATCACCGCCGTCGTGCTTCCTCTGCTCGTCATTCAATTCTAAACAACCCAGTTTCGATGAGTTGAAGAGAGATTCATGCCGTTTAAACAATCTGTCATAGCTTGATGAGTTGAAGGGAGATTTATATAGCATTATGACGTGTAAATTAATTGTTGATTTTTTGGTAAAGATAATTCCTTTTTTTTTATAGTATAATAAGAAATGGAGGTAATCATACATAATCAATTTAACGGCAAATTTAACGGTGTATTCCTCTCAAGTCCTTAACTGTACAAATTTATAGTTCGGGTCCTTAACGGAAAACAAATCAATAGTTCGGGTCCTTAACGGAAAACAAATCAATAGTTCGGGTCCTTATCTTAGTGTTAACTCCTAAAACAAGACAGAAATGACAGGTGTCAAATGATGATAGGCAGTCTACAACCCTTAGAAGACCAAAAAACCCCATAAGTCTAAAAGTAAAAAAAGTAGCTGCAACTGTCTTCTGTCTGCATTATACACTCCCTCTTCTCACTTCTCTCTTTCTACTATGTCTCCTCTCCAATCTCAGTTTAGTAAGTACATCATTATTCACCTCACCTTCTAATTGATACTCCGTAGTGTCTACTTTTTACCCTTTTCACTGCTTTTTTTTTTTTTTTTTTACTGTTTTACTGTTTTGGCATTTTCAATTACAGTACTTTCCAACTTCCCCAACTCTTAAAATGGTAACTATTGTATAAGACGGTCTTATTTTGTAACGGGTTTCATCCAAAATAGAGCAAACATAGAGCAAACCAACCCTCAAGGCTATTACTCTCCCTTAAATCCTAAAACAGCATTCTTTGGGTTTTAAAAAGTTCCAAAAACAGTTCTTTTCCTTTTGCCAACACTGTAAAAACTAAAATCCATAGATCTATGCTCTTTAATCCTGCTTTTTAGATCAATTATCCCTAATTTCTAGTGTTTCTTATAGGGTTTTAGCAGCTTCTTTGGTAAAACATTTCAGGTTTGGTAAAAATTTCAACTTTAATTAGTTCCACTTCATCTGCTTAAAAAACCCTTGAATTTCCTGCAATTTTTTGCTAATTTTGTGGGTTTTTTTTAAATAACAATTGGGTTATTGTTACTTTTCTCTATTTCCCATAATTTTTTGATCTTTGGGCATATTGATTAACACAAGTTTAGACAGTAAAATTAGAATTAAAATATGATACAACTATTGTTTGTAGTGTTGTTTGTTGAATCAGCAGTTGCATTTTTAATGTTGGTAAAAATAGGACCTTTGAGAGAGTTAGTGATGAAGAGCTTAGATCAGGTAAAAATGGGTAAAGGTCCTGCAACTGTAAAAACAATTGCAGGAACTATGTCTGTAATATTGCTGTCTAGTCTTATGAGCATTATCAAGATCCAAAATAAAGGTGCTAAGCTTGGTACTATGTCACCTATGGATCAAGTTCTTTGGAGGACACACTTGCTCGAGGCTTCTCTTATGGGTATAATCTCATTTTCATAATTTCTGTATTGTATTTGCTCTTACTTTTTTAGTATATATGTACATACGACCCCCTTACCCCGAAATTTGCGAGAGCCATTGATTAATGTTGTTGTAAATTTTGTGGATTGTATTTGTCTTGGATGATTATTTTAATTTGTGATTATGTTGTTGGAACATGTTACGGAATGTGTGTTGAATGAGAGGGTGATTTAGTTTTGATAGGAGATGGGTGAAGGAGGTCAAGGTACTAGGAGTATAGTGTACATACATTTTGGATGTAGTGTTTCAAAATTCAAGCACATAAGCAATGCCATTGTACAATCGGAATCATGTCGGAGAATGTGTGTTGAATAAGAGGGTGTTTTAGTTTTGATAGGAAATGGGTGAAGGAGGTGAAGTTACTATAATGTAGATACTCCATTTTTAGAGATAGTGTTTTGAACGCGGTAAGGCCATGCACAATTGGAATCGACCCCCTTACCCTGCCATCAGTCTGTGCCTTTGAGGCACTAGGGTATTGTTATCAAGTAGTCAGTGTAATGCAATAACTTCTTATTCTTAGTGGTGTAAGAGGTGTTTAAGCTTGCATGTTTTTGGTGTATGAAGTTATATTTCATCGTATTCCTGGGGGACTCAATATTGAGGGCCTTTAGTGTTTTAGTTTATTTGTTTTGCGAGATGATATTTTTGGAGGCAAAAGTTTTTCAATTTTATAAAATTGATTGTCATGGTGGCTTCTCTTGGGAGAATCAGGTGGCTTTGTGCCATTGTTTTCCTGGTTGAGAGCTTCGATATCAAATGTTTTGGTGGTATTTCAGGATTTGGAAAGTGCTTTTGTTACTTCTTTTTATTCATCTAACCTGTTAGTGACCCTTTTCTGATGTAAGAGATTTCTTGTTGTTTTCGTTCGGTTCACTGAATGAAAAGCTATTGAGTTTATCACGGAATGTAGAACCCATGTCTAGTGTCTACCATTTTGCTCAATCAGTTATACTAGTGAGTAAATGTGGGTAAACGACTTTTCTCAAATGAAACCAGAAAAGGGTTGTGATGGCTTGACAGTTGGGTGCAGCCTGAGGAGCTAAGCCGAGTTTGGTATGGGTTATAGACATGAATCAAAACCCCGCTTCATAGTCTCAACTTCCCATATCTCACATGCTTTCCCTTCTTTGAATGACCCGAGATTTACAATGGATTCCAAGGCTCTCATATAGGACCAAGAAAGCTTAATCGTTCTACCTTTGTTTGAATGGAGGAAAGGGAGGTGACAAAATACTTTGTTTGGTTAGTGTTGGGTTGGTGAAAAATGGAGGGAACTTCTCTTTTTCAAAGCCAGATTCGAAAAAAATGGCATTGCTCCTTTCCCTCGTTTTCGTCCTTCTGAATGCCCGGGCATCCATCCAATGCATTCTTCATTCCATCTCCTTCCCTCCTACAGTCCTACCACTCTAGAAATATTTAGAGGGCCTCATTCTATATGACCCCAACTCGGCTGCAAGTATCGGGTGCGACATGGTGGTGAGTGCTAGACACAACTATTTTCTGAAAAAATATCATGTTTTTTGGACTGAAAAAAGTGTCTGAGATGTCATGTCATGTGGTAAGGTTGTAGTGTTGACACGCGGCACACATTCAAAGTGAAGTTTTGAGTAATACAAGCCTCAGTCAAAGATGTGTTATGATGTTTACTCAACTGCATTTTATATGTTAGTAACTGGGCAGAGTTTGGTCGTATCTACTTTTTATTGTTTTGTTTTGTAAAGTAAAATAACATCCTAGTGTTTTGCTGCTGCAAGTGTATCAGAAGACGTGCACTCAAAAACTACAGATGCGATTGTAGATTGTTATGGCTTTGGTTTCACAAGTATGGATTCTTGTTCATGTGAAATTAGCCATTGACAACAAAGATTTTCTTTATTTCCAGGGTTTACTTTGTTTCTTGGCTTTTTAATCGACCGTATGCACCATTATCTCCGGAAACTCATCCATATCAGAAGCAAGGTCGGAGCGTCAAAAGAGGAGGTGGAAAAGCTTGAGAAAGAAAAACAAGAGCTCAAGGAAAAAGAAGACAAAGCTTCAAAAGAGTTGGTAAAGCTGCAAACTGAACTATCAAAGACGTCCAAAGATTTAGAGAAGCTAAAGTCGGAATCACTAGAGAAGGACAAGCAGGTGGAGACTGCCGAGGCTCATGTTATGGCCCTTCAAAAACAAGCTGCTGATTTGCTTCTCGAGTATGATCGTCTTTTAGAGGATAACCAGAACCTTCAGACACAATCTTTCCGGAGGTGATCTGAGTACATTCAACTGTAAGTTAGAGTTGAAACCAATACAAAGAAAGGTCTTGAGATTAATTTGCGTGGGCTGTTAGTGCCAAAAAACCGTTTTCATCTATTGATGAAGGATATCCCTTGTTTGGGGTTTGGAGTGAAGGGATTAGAACTTGGCGATTTGTAGGTTTGGTGGTGCCTTTTTTGTTTCAGCTTAGGTATAGTTTCATACCTTAGAAGTTGGTGCTTCGTCTCGTGTCTCTCAATTTCAAGGCTATTCATTCACAAAGCCTTGTATATTAGTATTATTAATCTTAATGCAGAGGCTGGGCGTTTATTGGCAAAAAAAAGGGTGTTCTTTGATTGTGTATTGGCTTCAGGCGTCAGCCAATGTGGATTATTTTGCTAGGATTATATTTTATTTTCCTTTAACACTAGTACGGCGTACAAGCGTGTTTATAATGGCTAACACGCCTCATTTATTGATACGAAGTATCATATAATCTGATGTTACAGAAACCGCCTGAATTGAACGAACTGACAAATAATATCCAAATGCAACTGTAAGGAAAGACAACACGATGGCGATATATGATTATGGTGTTGGAAATGACATTACCCTAAGCTAATCAAAATAATTAAATAACATTAGAAGTCAAAAAAAAAAAAAAAAAAAAAAAATTCGTTTTACACATTTCAACCAAAAATAATTATAATATCTAACATACAACAGCTGTAGTAGTGACTAGTGAGTTCATCAAATCTACATTCTTCTCTTGAAAAATGATGGAACATATAATGAGTACTCTATTGCAGCCTGTGCATTAACTTTTGGCCGATGTAATTTCAAACTTCACTTCGATTTATTGTCAACACGACACTCTTAAAACGAGACAGCATTTTGGCACTTCAGTTTAGGCACACAGGAATCTTTTAGTGAAGAGTCATGTCCTAACCAAGATATTCTGCCGAGTTTGAGCAAGATAACCCTGAGTTTGTTAACCAAATCTGAGTCTTGTAAAACTTTTCTGCCAGGACTGAATTCATCAGCATGATACACAGTCCTAAATAGACATACAGGTAAGCTAAAGACCAGATTGAAGAAAGAAATTCACCCAATATTGCATCATCACCAAAAACTACATTCAAGGGTTGAGATTAGATCATTCTTACCCGGTAACCATTGTTAAGCATATGGTCACCAAAAACTGGAAAGGATGCAGAATCACTGAACTTGCCTCCTAAGGCGGAAACTATATCTCTAGTCAGGGCAGCGTGTCTCCAACAAGAAATGTAACTTGTAAGGTGTCAATAGAAAGAAACCCACAAATTATAGAATAGCAATTGATTTCCTTATGTTGCTCCATAGATGTACCTGTTTCTATTGTTCCAGAGAGTTCCAAACTCCAAAGACTATAATCAAGTTATCCATACTCGGTAAGGGCCGATGTTTTTTCAATCCAGATAGTCATTTGGATAATCCGTTTCACCCCGTCTCCATTTGCTTCCAAACCCACTTATTAATCAAACAGAGGAAATTGTAGCCCTCACTATCTGCATGAACCCTTCCATCTAAACAAGCCGTCACGTATCTCTCTGTAATTCCTATACCTTTTACCGTCACTATTATGAACTTGATTCACCAATAATCTCCACATGAGCACGCACCATTCTTGAAATGATGGAACCGCTTCACATCTCTTACAACAATCTCTCTGTTGACAATCTTGGATATATATTTTATCGCTTCATGGCAATCCCCACAAACTCTTAGGTTCTTCGTTATCACAAGCCTGGTACCTGGTTCAGTATTTAACAGTCCAAAAGCAATCGCAAGTCTCTCACTGTGATTAGTTAACATTTTAACTTTAACTTCCTCTTCAAGATCATGATAAACAAACTCAGTTTTCGGAACATAACCCATGGATCTCATTTCATGGTCCAACTTCTCAATCAGTGAACACATTTGATCATACTGATAATGGCTCCTGTCATCCATTAGAAAAGCGTAGAGCTTCCCTCTTACCTCAACCATGCTATAACCAGGTACTTTGTTCATTCCTGCCTTCCTCATGGATTTCCTCACCTTCGCCACCTCATCCCAATTCTTTGTTAAAGCAAAGAAATTTGCAACCAAGGAGTAAATGCCGGAATCATCTGGTTCTAGTTCAAGAACTTTCTTTGCAGCCAATTCGCCTATAGAAAATTTTCTGTGGTTATGACAGCCAGACAAAAGGGCAGCCCAAACTGAAATTCCAGGTTCCGGTAACCCGGGATTCGCCATTGATTTTACTAAATCAAGAGCTTCTTCAGCTCTTCCTGAACGAGCCAATAAGTCAACTACACATGCATAATGCTTTTCTCTTGGTTCAACCTTAAATTTTTTCTTCATTTCATGGAACCAGTATTTGCCTTCCTCCACAAAGCCAGAGTGCCCTAAGGCAGAAAGGAGAGAAGCAAATGTGGCATCATCAGGCTTCGAGTTTGTCTTTACCATCTGAAGGAAAACTTCAAGGGCCGCGGTTCCATGTCCATGTATTCCATAACTAGCTATCATTGAATTCCACAATATAACATCCCTAGAACTTATCATATCGAAGACAAAACGCGCTAACAGAAGAGTACCACATTTTGAATACATATCAATCAATGCGGTAGCTGAAACACATTCAAAGTCTTGCCTACGAATTATGTAGGCATGAATTGATTTACCCTTTTTCAAATATCCAACATGTGAGCATGCCAAAAGGGCACTCACAAGAGTAGCTAAATCAGGCCTGTATCCTACTCTCTGCATGTTTACCAATAACTCAAGAGCTTCCCCTGCAAACCCATTTTGAGCATACCCTGATATTAGCGCACTCCAACAAACAACGTTCTTCTGAGGCATGGCACTAAAAATTCGATATGCAAGATTCAAATATCCATTCTTTGCACACATGTCTAAAAGGCTAGTATAAATAAATACATCAATGTTAATATTTCTTCTTATCAGATACCCATGAACTGAAATCCCGGCCTTTATATCCCCAACATTAGTACAAGCTTGAATCAATCCCAACATAACAACCACATCTCCCTCTAAACCCTGCTCTCGCATTTGTCGAAAAACCCGAATAGCCTCCATTCCATTCCCACACTTCACAAACCCAGTAATCATGGTAGTCCAATACACAAGATCTTTCATCGGCATCCCCTCAAAAACCACTTTCGCCTCTTCCATCCTCCCACCCTTAGCAAACAAATTCAAAACCGAAGACCCAACAAACATATCATACTTATAACCAAACCCAACCGCCTGACGCCAAATTTCCGCGCCACTTTCAAAATCACACAAGCTTGCACATGCCTTAATTGCCACTGTAAACGACGAGCTATCAGGCCGAATTCCTTCATCAACCATATTCCTATACAAACCCAAAACGTCGTCATAACACCCCGCTCTGGAATAAGCGACAATCATGGCGTTCGAAGCCTCAACGCCTCGGTTGGGCAATTCATCGAACAGTTGGCGTGCACTTTTAATTTCGCCGAAACATGAATATGACTTGATTAAGTGAGTAGTGGAGCTTCCATGGGATAATAAACCTGTGGTGATTAACAATGCATGGATTTTGGAAAGTGTTGATTTTGATTTGCAGGATTTTATAAGTGAGGTTTTTAGGCGTTTTAGCCATGAATTTACACACATTTGATCAATGTAGCAGTTAGGTAATTGAGAAATTGAATATGTTACGTATGGTGGGAAATTGCGTTATAGAGAACCGGGCGCTAAAATTTGGATAGGAAAAAGAAAAACCGTTTTCGGATCGAGTTTACCTAGTTATGGTCTTATAAGGAAAAGCAAAACAGAATTTAATATGACACGCCGTCTGTGGGAATCGAACCCACGACCACATGGTTAAAAGCCATGCGCTCTACCAGCTGAGCTAAGACGGCTGTTTGGTTAAAAGTTGGCATTTAGTTTTTATAAACTTGTAATGTTACATAAAACTTAATTGCAACACATTTACTGATTTACGCATGATATGCAAGGTATTTGTCCATTTGAGACTATTGGCATGGCCTTGAAAAGCTGCAGCTTAATGTTTGCGACGCGTAATCTTGTATTTGTCCATTTGATGGCCGGAAAAGCTTGCTTGAAGTTATAAGTCTTAACCATATTTGTCGCAACTATTCACCTATAAGTATCTCATAATGTTCATAACTGGCAGCATTTTCCAAGTATTCATCATAAATCCTCCAACATTGCCTATGTAAGCTGCTTGGACCACTCGATCTCACATCGTCCAAGCTCGTATGCTCACTTTATGTACCACCCTTTAATTTCAGCCTTACTTTACTATGACTAACAGTGAGGTTAATGCTCAACCAGACGAAAATAATTTGCCTGTATCGCGAATTATTTCCGAAAGAAAAGCTAAGCAACACAAACAAATTAAAATTGAAGCAAGACATTTAGAAACAGCACGTAGTTCCCCCTAAACAAAAAAAAAATTCAAAACCAAAAACTTGTACAGTATACAAATTACAGAAGAAGACGTAAATTGTACTCGTTCCGTTTATTACAAATCTTAAAAAGTGGGGGAGTTACAAAGAAATCTTATATATCTATCAGAATAAAAGTAGTTCGTATTTCATAAGTGGTGAATAGAGAAATTAGCAGCAAGGTCCCAGTAATGTGAAACACCAGCAGCAGAGAAGACTTTGTTGGCTGCATCTTGTGTTAGACAGTGGTGCACAGAAAACTTGTTAAAGCTTGGTTTATCCACACTTCCTTGCCAAACTAAATCACATTTGTTGTTAGCTTCTTCTTCCTCATCAGTTTCCGAATCGTCAGACCCGTAAATACGCCCAAGCATTAATTTCCTATACCTTTTGATAGATTTGCTTCCACCTTCAACCACCACAACCCTGAAATCCTTAAAAAGAACAAGGCACCCAGTCAAGTGGTTTTGTTGTGCATTAATGTCGATTTTGAAACGATTTTGTGGGCTTACTCGGTCATTTATCCGGTACACAGATACAAGGGTGTCCAAGCAATTAGGATCATGAAATAGCTTTCTCTTCTTCTTTTCAGAGCACTCGGCAGGTGTGAGTTTGCGAGCCATATTCCTGTCTACATGAGACTGCACCCGCTCATCTGCGGCTTTACGAATGGCCCTCTCTGATTTTGTTGGCTCTTGGACGTTCTCAAAACCTGTGGCATGGCAGACATTAGACATTCTACCTTTACCCTTTGGTGCCTCCATTAGACCTTTCCTAATCATCTCCTGCCTATCCTTTTCTCTAAGCAAGCGCTGCTGTGTGCGGAGTTTCTTTCGTTCCTTAGTCGTAAGTCTAATTGGCTGAGGCGGTGGTGGCGGCGGAAGGGACTCATCTACTACAGATTCAGGATGTAGTACGTAGCGGGTGATCTTTTCCATCTTCAAATCATCTTCAATGTAGTTGTCGGATCGTAGAAGTGGGACATCCCACCATTCGACATTCGGGATGGGCTCCGCTTGTTTCCATAATCGAGTCTTACTCTTACATTCACCCACCAACCGAGAGTTTATCCTTCTTTTTGGATGCGAATTCATGGTTTTGTTAACAATCAAACTAACCGTTGGTATGATCCTGGGAGTATAGTCTAAGAATTTCTTAGACCTAAGGAGGGTATATATAAGACTAATAAGACTAACTATTCCTAGATAAGGTCGGTCAGTAATTAGCTTCTTTCCTAAATAAATAACTTTCCATAAATTATTTATTGTACCATCTAAAAAAAACAAACTTCCATAAATTATTTGTACCATAAAAAAAAAAAAAAAAACTTCCCTTTTTTTAATTAAATACAAATCATGTAACTACTAGAATTAGTAGCGTGTATTATATCGACATTAGTTTTGTATAGAATTTTTCTATATACGGCCAGTAACATTTTGACATGTGGCAATTGTAGGGTATGAGTCAAAATGTTCTTTTAAGTTTGATTGTGTTATATTTTAGGCAGTTAGTCTCACTTGTGACGGACACTATCCGTCACAAGTGACTGACGGGTCACCTCATCTCACATAAATGCAAGTGGGAGGCAAGTGGGGCGCTCCATTTTCGCCCCACTTGCCCTCTCACTTGCATTTGTGTGAGAAGGGAGTGACCTGTCACTCACTTGTGACAGATAATGTACGTCAAAGTGAGAATTTGTGTATTTTAGGAACCAATTAAAAAAAAGCAATACCCTTTTAAAAAATCCAACTTTTAAAATTAAATTTTTTTGTATATTTTTTGTTTAGTTTTTTAACAAAATTTTTGGAGAGACGGTCTCTCAATAGCGTTATTGAGAGACTTCTCACATGATGGGGTGAGGGACACACTCAATGTCTCAATTTATTTTTTCTCTATTATGTCTCCCACTAAATTAGTGAGAGACGGTCTCTCATGAGACCTACTGTCCTTCAAAATGTCACCGTATGAGAGTAGTTGTAAAAGTTGTAATCTAGCACTAAATTTTGAAGGTTTTTCTATGTGGTACCCTCGTGTTTTTTGAAATTCTATGTGGTACCCTTCGTCGTCTGAATACATAAATGGTACCCTTAAACTTAATGAAAACTTCGTAAAATACCCAAAAAGCTTTATTTCGTCGTTTTTAACTGTTTAGTTTTGTTAACGTGATTAGGAGAATAAGGATGATTTGCATTCATGTGAGGCATAAGCCTTAAATAAGTTACAATGACCTAGTAAGCAGAAAAGAATATAGCAACAATAATATTGATATCCTAAATATGCTAACAATATGCTAACAATATTATTCTAGGAATCATATATTTCCGTAACACCCCCCCTCAAGCTGGAGCATGAAGGTCGAGAGTGCCCAGCTTGGCCAGTAAATGCAGAAACTGTGGAGCTCCCAAGGCTTTGGTGAAGATGTCAGCCAGTTGCTCGGTAGTGGAAACATGTGTCGTAGTAATTAACCCGTCTGTAATCGCTTCACGCACAAAATGGCAATCAATCTCGATATGCTTTGTGCGTTCATGGAACACGGGATTGTGAGCAAGATCAATAGCCGACTTACTGTCACTAAGGACGTGCATTGGCAGAGGAACGGTCACGCCTAAGCTTGCAAGCAACCCTTTAAGCCATTTCAGTTCGCAAACAATATTGGCCATAAACCGGTATTCAGCCTCAGCGGATGACAAAGATACTGTTAGTTGTTTCTTCGTCTTCCACGAAATATGAGATCCACCAAGAAGGATAAACAAGCCCGTGACAGACCTCCGGGAAGTAGGACACCCTCCCCAATCTGAGTCACACCACCCAGTAATAATACTGAGTGAACTATCAGCACGAAACAACACCCCTTGACCCGGACTACCCTTGAGATATCGGACTACGCGTAAGGCAGCCTACCAGTGCTCTTGCCGAGGCTGATGTAAGAACCGAGAAAGTATGTGGACAGTATAGGATAAGTCGGGTCGAGTCACGGCAAAATATACTAGTCGCCCAACAAGTCGTCTATATGATTCAACATCATCAAGGAGAGGACCAGTGGCCATCCCTAAGGAATGGTGTTGTTCGATTGGTGTGTTCGCGGGTTTGCATCCGAGTAACCCAGCTTCCGCAATAATATCCAACGCGTATTTGCGTTGACTGATATAAATTCCTTCGACACTTCGAGCAACTTCGAGTCCCAAAAAATATTTTAAGGGGCCCAAATCTTTCATGTGAAAGCAATTTCCCAAATAGTCTTTGAATTTAGCAACAGCGGAAGAATTATTACCCGCAATGACAAAGTCATCTACATAAATTAAAATGAATAATCGTACCTCATCTTGCGAGTATGAAAACAGCGAGTAGTCGGAGTATGACTGCTGGAAGCCGTAACTTTTAAGTGCCGAGGTGAGCTTAGCGAACAAACACCTAGGCGCTTGCCGAAGGCCATAGAGACTCTTTTTTAGACGACACACCTTGCCCTCTTTCCCACGGCTAAACCCGGGAGTAATCCGCATATAAACCTCTTCATTCAAATCACCGTGGAGGAATGCGTTGTGTACATCCATCTGATGAAGTTCCCATTTATTAATAGCTGCAACCGCAAGGAATGTACGGATGGTGACCATTTTAACAACGGGGGCAAACGTCTCACCATAATCTAAACCTTCAACTTGATGGTTTCCAAATACCATAAGGCGAGCTTTCAAGCGTTCCACAGTCCCGTCAGATTTGTATTTTATTTTATATATCCACCGGCAACCGAGGGCTTTTTTATCATGTGGTAAATCAGAGAGTTCCCATGTATCATTCCGCTCCAAGGCTTCAATTTCGGTTCTCATAGCTTCGCACCACCCATTATCAAGGATGGCTTCCTTAAAAGAAGGTGGTTCGATCCCAGCTGTCACAGCTGCAAGAAAGTGACGATGTTTTGTCGAAAAAGAGTGATAATCAAGATAATTGGCAATAGAATAAGGCGTACCTGAGGACAACGTGGATGAGCTCGGTGTGCTTGAAGACGGAGATGGACTGTGTGCGGTATCAAGTACAAACCCACGGAGACGAGAACTTGGGATCTTTAGGCGATGGCCGCGACCAACCTCCTCAGTTTGTCCATTTGTTTCAAAACCCGAGCTCCCATTAGTGTCTGTAGTACCTGAACCCGAAACCCCAGCAGTGCCCGATGTCTCGACTGACGTATTAGCCGTAGGCTCAGTCGCGCTGGTAGGCTTGCTCGTGGGCTCATTTGTGGCTGTGGGGTCCGTATTATCGATAGGAGCATCCCCATTCGTATCATCAACGGGTTCAGTACTATAATCATCCGGGAAATCCTCAAATATTTCGAGCAAAAGATCAGAAGCTGGAGTGGAGTTTTGTGCGGATGCAAGCGGAAACACGGACTCATAGAAAACAACATCTCGAGAGACAAAGTATGTCTTTGAGTCAAGGTCATATAATTTCCACCCTTTTTGATTATGAGGATATCCCACAAATAGACACTTACGTCCCCGTTTTGCAAATTTATCGCCCTTTGTGTTTTGGTTATGAGCGAAACTCAAACAGCCAAAAACTTTCAAATTCTCATAGGACGGACTGATTCCAAATAAATACTCATACGGGGTTTTATTATTGAGCAAAGGGGAGGGAGTGCGGTTAATTAAATAAACAGCCGATAGAATACATTCACCCCAAAAAGATGTGGGGAAATTGGCTTGAAATTGAAGAGCCCGCGCAACATTCAAAATATGTTGATGTTTACGCTCAACTCGTCCATTTTGTTAAGGCGTCCCAACGCAATATTTTTCAAGTTTTATCCCATGAGTAAAGAAATATCCTGCCATACAGTTAAACTCCATCCCATTATCACTAGGAACAATTTTAACAGCTTTAGAAAATTGTGTAGAGACCATATTGAGAAAGCTCATAAACATGTCGGTTACTTCAATTTTATCAAGCAAAAGATAGACCCATGTAGCACGGGAAAAATCATCCATAATTGTCAAAAAATATTTCGCACCACAAGATGACGGGATACGATAAGGTCCCCATAAGTCACAATGTATCAATTCAAACAAGTCCGACGCATGCTTATTATTTAAAGTAAAGCTATTCCGATGTTGTTTAGCAAAATGACATGTCTCGCAAACCGAGTTTTTATTGCAACTAAAATGACTAAAAGAGGGAATAGTCTTGACCACTTTATCTGACAGATGACTCAAGCGATGATGCCAAAGATCAAATTCTCCCTTCTCGGACACCGTGTTCACCGTCAATGGCCTCTCCCTCGCACAAATCCAATACAGTCCATCCCGCAGTTCACCGGCTCCAATCGTCGTCCTCGAGGAATGGTCCTGAATAATACAAGAACTGTTAGCAAACTCGAAGCAATAATCATTAGCCGAAAGCAGCTGTGAGATCGACATCAAATTGCATTTTAAACTGGGAACATATAGCACATGAGTAAGAGTTAAATAGTCATTAATATAAACCGATCCCATCAAGGTTGAGACGACGTGTTGGCCATTTGGAAGACCAACAGGACGTCCGACAATGTTTTCACGATCCTCCAAACATGACAAGGTGCCCGTGACATGATTGGAGGCTCCCGTATCAATTATCCAATTGCACCTACCGCTGAGACGATCGAAAATAAGCAGATTATGAGCAGAAACACCCGCTGTCACGCCATTAGCGTGGACAGGTCCAACAGCAAAACCGGTTGCACCCGTGTTTCCTGAGCCTCCACCCCGTGAGCCCCCTGACCGAGAGCGACGATGCTCCGCCAAAGTAAGCGGCCTATCACCCCACCAATCAGGAAACCTCAATGTTTTGAAGAAGCAAGTCGAGATATCATGACCTTGAATGTTACAGTGAGAGCAAAGCATTTTATGACGTTCCCCACGCTCTTTATCGCGGAGGACACGCCAGTCAATAGTGGAAGTAGGTAGCGGCATAACAAAGGCTGCAACGTCAGAAATATCAGGGGGCGTAGTTGTAGCACGCAATCGTTCTTCTTGAAGAATCAAATTGTAAGCACGATTAAGTGTGGGTAATGGGTCTTGCTGAAACTGCTGAGAACGAATTTGGCCATATAAAGATGGGTCGAGACCCATGAAAAATTGATGTAAGCGTTCATTATCAATACGCTTGATAGCGGCTGGACCAATTTCACACTCACACTTGCCACACTTACACACGAAAGGGGGTTCATGTACAGCAAGCGAGTCCCAAAGTGACTTCAATTTACCATAATAAGAAGTGACGGACATACCTTTGGTTTGCTTAAAATCTTTTAACTGAGTTTTGAGATTGTGAATTTTCGTACCGTCTACCACTGTGAATTGCGATTCCAACTCGGACCACAGGGCCGCAGCATCATAACCGTATGATACATTAGCAAGCAAATATGGTTCAATCATGTTACGTATCCATTGTACAAGGGTACAATGAACCACTTCCCAATTTTCGAGGTCGAATTTATTGGTGGGTATTTTAATTGTTCCATCAATAAATCCGAATTTGCATCGCGATTTCAACGACATTTTCATTGACATTTGCCAGTCGTCGTAATTGTCTTGACGAAGGACAATATTCGAAATTTTAGCACCCGGTCCATCTTGGGAACCGAGATAGTAGGGACTAGAGGGATCGATTTTTGGAAAAACGACAGGCACCTCGGCATCTGCGTCGCTTCCAGTCATGATGGGCGGCTTGATGATTTTCGTGGTGAAGTTTTTAGGTTAAAAATTTTGGAAGACAGGAAAGAAAAGGCTCGATACCATGTTAACGTGATTAGGAGAATAAGGATGATTTGCATTCATGTGAGGCATAAGCCTTAAATAAGTTACAATGACCTAGTAAGCAGGAAAGAATATAGCAACAATAATATTGATATCCTAAATATGCTAACTATATGCTAACAATATTATTCTAGGAATCATATATTTCCGTAACAAGTTTATACACTTTCTATTGGCTTTTTGGTGATAATTTGTCAAACTTTTATCACAAACTACGTTTACCCAGTCTTAACTATATTTTCTTTATTAAATTTAAATCTTAGAAAACTCAAATTTTATTAGTTTGGATATTTTAAGAACAATTTATAAAATTTACGGGTAGGGCTGAGCAAAACCGGATATCCGATCCGGATTTCAAAACCGGATCGGATATCTGAATTTAAAATTATCATTTTTCTGATCCATATCCGATTCGAATAAATCAGATATCCGAAAAATATGGATTCCGAAAATTCGAAGATCCAGATTTCGGTCCATTTCGCATTTTGCAACCCACTAAAAAAGGTAACGTCTTCGATCGCATAAATTATAAGTCTTAATTGCATAAATTACAAGTCTTAATTGCATAAATTACAAGTCTTTATTACAAATTTCAAAACTAGTCTAAAAGCCGCATAAATTAAACATAAAGTTTTCCCTTTTTTTCCATATAGATTTTTAAAATTCAGATCGGATTCGGATATCCGGTTTTAAAAAAAAATCACAATCCACATCCGTTCCAGTTTATTCGGAAAAAACCGGATCGGCTATCCAATTTAAATGGTATCCATATATTGAGATTTTTTTTTCGGATTTCGGATCGGATTCGGAAAAAAAATCGAATCGGATATTTTTTGCTCAGCCCTAGGCATCAGTGATGTTTTTAAAACCAAAGGGTAGCACGTAGAAATTGGAAAAACACAAGGGTACTAGGTAAAAAAACCAATTTTTAATTTTTCAACTATTCAACGAGGTAAGATTTTTTCAGTTTAGATCCTATATGTTCAGTTTAAGTCAAGTCATGCCTTTATAAAATTAAGTTCAGTTAGGTTATTCCAGTTAAGGGTGTTCATCAAGTAGATTGGAGCGGTAAACTGGACCGATCCGGATTGACCGTCCTGTCCAGATTGGATATATCCCGGTCCAATCTTATATCATTTTATATAACAATCTCAATTTTTTTTATGTACTTTAATGTAATCGTAGGAACTAAAGTGAGCTAAACTAAACTTGAACTGAATGGAATTGTGTTGAACTGAAATAAGAGTTAATATGAATTGAACTGAATAGAAGTGAAGTGAAAGTAAGGCATATAGAACCAGGCCTAAGGCTAACACACTATTTGTTTTCTTTGTTTTGTTTTCTCCTCTTTCTCTATTCTCAAGTTTTATGTTGTTTAGATTCTACAATATTTACAAGGATAGAGTTGTATAAGTAGTACATACAACCCGTCGACAAGATCCATAAAACCTTAGCTTTTAGGGTTTACAAAATCAGGGAACTGATGCCATACTCCACGAGTCCATGGCAGTTTCAGTGCGGCCGCTTCCACTGTCAAGGCTTCTTTGATGCAAGGAGATACATGACTACCGCACCAATCACCGGGTACTGCGTACATATACTTGTATATTTATGGTCATTCCAATAATTTGATCATATATCATTTATAATCATAGGTAAATTAAAAAATTTAAATGAATGAGAAGACAGTAAGACGATACCTTGATATAACGTTCCATGGCTACCCATATGATAACCCGCCCAAGGTACGGCCAGTACCTGCTTTATTTGATAGGGGAGATAATACAGTGTTAGGTATTCAAAACTACAAAACAGACCGCAATTATACCCTATGTAAGGCACTAAGGCCTAAGATATGTTGTCTTATATTACTTTGACTAGGCTGTAAGCTTGTAAGTGTCGAATTGTTCAATTGTAACGGTAAAGTGAACTGTTGGAGTAAGATAGGTAGAGTCACATTACCATCTTACTCTGCCATACACTTGATCAAGTGTAAGCCATAGTCGACCCTCAGTGTATGTACCCCCTCGATCATCTTCTGAGTTATTGTCACCTATACCAAAAGAAACATACTTTCATATACGGACACTGATAATAACAATTTCAACGTAACAACGACAACAAATACGACCTTTGGTTAGTAGAGAGACTTCTCCTGTATCTCGTCGTTGGTGGACCTGCAATCATGCAAATCAAATAAAATTCAACTACTGCTCTAGATGGTAACGTACAATAACAACATAAACAATGTAAGCGACATATAGACAGACATACATGACCAATTTAAGAGGACCATAATTAAAATTTGTAGCTAGCTTTTGATCAAGCATATATAAATTCTAGATCATATTGATGTCTTGTCTAACAACTATAGCGAGTAGTACCAAAGAGGTCTTAGACTAGTGGTTAAGATGGGGGTATCGTGACACTAAGTCATAGGTTCGAATCCCCAGCCCCCATATTACCATTAGGGGTGAAGCTCTCACCGTGATAACTCTGTGAACGATGGGAGCACTTTCCTCCTGCATACGAACATGCAAAGAGAAAAAAGGATTATATATAATACTCGTACTTAAATAAGGCGATGAATATTTTAATCAAAGTTAAACAACTAATTGTATTGGAGGTCGTAACTTACATTGACTTTGAACACCACAATTTCTCCAATTGGAACTGGAGCCTGATTCTTTTGTAGCCATAAAATGTCCCCCTTACGAAATGCAGGGCCCATGCTACCATGGTAAACAACGGCAATCGGAGGTTCACATCCAGCCAGTAATATCACCAATTCCCAAACCATGAAAGTCGATGCTATTACGACTCCTATGTAAATTTTATACAATCAAAGAGCACAGTTATTTTCATACATTTGCCCAGATAAATGTACGAAAATGATTTGAAAGAACACAGTACAAACAATATTACAATTGAAAGAATGCAATAAAAAACGAGTAATGATAAAATTATGCGTAAATCTTAAGGGTACCAGAAGAGACTAGTTGTGTTGCTAGACGCCTCATTTGATTTTGATTTTATGAGTAATTTGGTTTCTTTTTTCGACGTTTTTGGTATTATTGACAACCAAGTTTACATACAAGAGTTGAAGCGGTTCCAAGTATAGAACGTACGTGAATGTTTACTTGTTTTTTAGCGTGTTATAAAATCCTGCATTTTAGTCATCTTGCTTGCTTTTTAGGGTATGAAATCACGCATTTCAGTCCACGTTCCAAAAGTGTTTCATGAGCTTATAGCACGCATCCACATCTCATTTCATTCATTTAAAGAACTTTTTTTATATTTAAACGGATCCATTCATTTGATTAAATTGAAAATTTGAAATAATAGAAGAGAGAAACTAAACAGAAAGTGGATCAAAATGACAAAAATTATTACATTTTTTGATTGAAAGGGAGCTATAAGGGCGATTTGAATCTAGGTTATGAGTATTATCTTTCATGATTCTTATTACCAACTAAGCTAATTGATTTCTTAGAAATTTCATTCATTAAATTCTCCTTTCTCGTTGATTACAAAATAAGAAAATCCTTAATTATATTAAATTGATTTTTAAAGTAGCGAAACAATGTCGTTCATATAAGGAACTTTATACTATTGACGAGAAATAAAATTTTTGTTGTGTGACGAGGCGGAAGTGAAATAAAAAGGGATGAGGCTTCTAGCATTGTTATTTGGAAGTGAAATAAAATGGCGTGAGACTTCTAGCATTGTTGTTGTCCTTTAATAGTACATAATGAGATTTACACTAATTTTATTGTTTGACAGAAATAGGACGCTATCGGGTGGCGCCCAAATTAGGTGTCACCCTCTCACATGCATTCTTAATTGAAGGGGTCCCCACTCACCCCATGTGATAGGGTGACGCCCAAATTGAGTGTCACTCGGTGGCGCCATTTCATTTTCCAATTTTATTTAGTTTCGACACCCTTATTTAGAGAGTACAAATTTATTTATCATTTATTAATGCCTTGGTGGTCAAGAGTAGAGATGGACAAAAGTGTTGCTCAACTAGCCCGATCTGATCCACCTCATAGACCGAAAAAAAAAATCTCGAACGACCCCTATTCAACATGTGCATCCTTAGCCAGGCCCATCTTGTGGCCAACCCGATATCCAGCCCTAGTCAAGTAATCTATTTTTTTTTTTTTTAGAATAGTTCTAACATGAGTTATTAACGACTTTTTTACGTGTTATTTTAATGAGAAACAACATTAATTTAGAAAAAAAGTTTCAATACGCAGGCTACATCTTAGTTAACCAAATGAGGAAAATTTCGAAGTTTTTTTACACCATATATCGGATAAAAATCAAACTGATATAATTATGGGTAAAAGAACTCTTACCACTTGAGCTAACTCTTATTTTCAAGAAAATTTCAAAGCTTTAATATATCATCAAAGTGATATCATACCAATTAAAATTGTTTTATGCACTAACACAATGACATTTTATATTTGAATACGTGGAAGTAGGGATGGCAACAAAATCAAGATCCTACCCAGATCCTGGAATCCGGATCCTACGGACCGGATATGGATCACAATATTTAAGATCCAGTGGATAAGGATATGGGTGTGGAACGTGTGGTTGGAATCCAGACCCTACCCTTAGATCCATTTTTATTTCGTTTTCTTAAACAATATGTTATGTTAAACAAATAGTAAAACTATATGCTTTGTTCTTCTAATATTTTTTCATAAATCAAATCATGATTTTTTCTGATTAACATTTTTCGGTTAAAAAAAAGATACTTTTTTAGTGTTACTGTAATTTCATAAGACTTTATTTTTATGTTTTTAGAATTTTAGCTTTATTATTTGTATTTTTTTTTTGGTGAAAATGTAAGCTTTTCATTCCAACCAATAACAGTTACAAAGTTTTTCAACTGATTATGGGCATCCCCATAATTCGAACAATAATGACAATATGTAAAAGGAACTCAACTACATCAGCTCTCTATTACACATCCAGGTCTGATCTCTTGCTAAAAGAGGTTGTTTTGCTTTGCTCCTGACACGGTTTTTCATGCAATGTTTCAGTTGATTAAGAACATATTCTGGGGTTTTCAGAACCCCCGTACTCTAGCTTCATTTCTCACTTGCCAAACCAAGTACATCAGGCCTGCTACACAAGCAACCACCAGCTTCCATTGCATTGTTGATCTTCTTCTCATCCGCATACACCATTGCCAAGGCTTGGTTAGGGGAATATCTAACCCCAGCCAGTCCTTCAGTAACTTAAGGGCAATTGCACTGTAAGGGCATTGCCAATACAAGTGATCCATTGTTTCAATACCTGTTCCACAAATACAGCAGCTCACTTCATTGTATATCTCTAGTCTGTTGAGTCTGCTCCTGGTCTGCAGTCTGTTATGAATAGTAATCCATAGTTGGAAAGAATGTTTAGGCACAATGATACTATGCCATACCATCTTACTCCAAGGTACCTTAGGTTTATTATTTGTATTTAATAGAGAAAAATAGTATGTTACGTTGCAATAAAATCCAAAAATTAATATTTTCATATTTTAAGAGGAAGTTTTCCATTACTATAAAAAAGATAGGATATATCCTGATCCAGTCCAGATCCTGCGGATCCGGATATGGATATGATAATTTCAAGTTCTGTAAATATGGACCGGATCTGGATCTTATAGGATCCTATTCAGATCCTATACACTACCATCCCTATGTGGAAGAGCTTAATGACCATCGATCACTTCAATTTTTTTATTCTTTTTTAATCAAGGAGATATTCTTAACTCAGGAACGTTCGATCCTAACACCGTTACTCAATTAGTTTTAAAGTCAATGAAAATTCAAAGGGTTGATTACTACGTGTAGCAGAGATAGAGCTGTTAATAATATGAGCCGGCTCATTGAGCCCTCGGAGTGGGCTCGGTCAAATCGAGCTTGAGCTTGAGTCGGAGCCGAGGTTGGTTAAATACGAGGCGAGCCCGAGCTCAGCAAGGCTCGGCTCGAAAGCTCGTTTATAATTCTTTTTGTATAATCTTTATATTGTAATATTATTTTTATTTCAAATAATATGTTATTTAAACACTTATATAAGTATATTATAATATAATATTTTTAGTTGTTTATAATATTTTTGAATTCTTACATTCTACCAAAAAAAATATATAATATTTTTAGGTGCTGTTTGACCAAGCTTAAAAAGTGATTTTGTAATTGAAAAAGTAGTAGCTTGGCCAAACATGGTAAATCAGAGAGTTTTAAAAGTGCTTTTGAGAAGTAAAAAAGTGATTATTCACCCCCAAAAGGAGAAGTAGATATTTACTACTTCTACTTCTACTTTTTACATAAAGAACCAAATAAGCAAACAAAAGTTGTATTAAAGTAGTTAGGCCAAACATATAAATTTTGTGAGAAACCGCTTTTACAAAAGTATGGCCAAACAACTAAAACTTTTCCGAAAAGTAACTTATGAATAAACTCCTTTTAAAAAGGAAAAGTCATTTTCCATAAGCAAGGCCAAACAGCACCTTAGTTGTTTATAATCTTATTTGTTTTTTATAAATATTTATATTTAGTTGGATAAATGGTGAGAAAGTGAAAATATGTAATGGCAAAACGAGATCGTGTATTTCTAAAAAAAATAAATAAATTTATATTCTGAATTAATGGCTCGTCACATTAACGTAATATGAAAGCTTTTGACACCGTCTGTGGGAATCGAACCCACGACCACATGGTTAAAAGCCATGCGCTCTACCAGCTGAGCTAAGACGACTGTTTGATTTAATATTGCGTTTTACTCCAAAGAAGATATTATATTAAACTTAAGTGTAACACAACATAAATCTTTAGATTATGAGTATCATCTTTCATGATTCTTACCAACTAAGCTAATGATATATTAGAAATTTCATTCATTAAATTCTCCTTTCTCATTGATTACAAAATAAGAAAATCCTTAATTATATTAAATTGATTTTTAAAGTAGCGAAACAATGTCGTTCATTTAAGGAACTTTTTACTATTGCCGAGAAATAAGAAATAAGAATTTTGTTGTTTGATGAGGCGGAAGTGAAATAAAAAGGGATAAGGCTTCTAGCATTGTTATTTGGAAGTGAAATAAAATGGCGTGAGACTTCTAGCATTGATGTTGTCCTTTAATTGAACGTGTTGGGATTTACACTAATTTTATTGTTTGACAGTGATAGGGCAGTGGCGCCCAAATTGGGTGCCACCCTCTCACATGCTGTCTTAATTGTAGGGGTCCCCACTCACCCCATGTGAGAGGGTGACGCCCAAATTAAATGCCACCCGGTTGTAATACTACCTCCAATTTATAACCGTAACCATTGTCGTCGTCAAAATTGTCATCTAAAATGAACCCAAGTGACAAATCATTGCTCTCCCTGGCTAAATCAGTCGATCAAGAAGAAATGACACTTAATCGAGAGCTTTCCTCTTGATAATCACTCGATCGAGTACATAAATCAGCTCGATCGAGAACTTCCTCAAAGCAGCTGTTCGATCGAGTGGAATTTTCTGTTCGATCGAACATTTCCTCAGTTATTTCACTCGATCGACCACTATAATCCATTCGATCGAGTTAAAATTGCTGTTCAGTGCATAAATCTTCGTGTGATGCGTCATTTTATTGACAACGACACCAAAATTTGATACCGCCGTCAGGTACCAAAAATAAATACCTAGTTACACTAACAGAAGATAGCAGTAAGTAGGGTCGATCTCCACAGGGAGCGAATCAAGGCAAACCAACTCGATCGAGAGAGAAGATTACTCGATCGAGTGCAATGGGCTGTAGAAGTGTTCGATCGATAAAGCAGGGCACTCGATCGAGAAGACACATTATTAAACACACAACAAAAACCAAAACGTTAGAAAAACAACTAAAAAGCGTAAATTCTGGGTTGCCTCCCGGATAGCGCTAGTTTCAGACAAGTCCCAGCTCGGCCTTCTTTTCTTCCTCCAGCCATCCTGATCTATCCCAGTCAAAACAGCTCAAGGCACGCAACAATCGATCAAACAGCTGCGCATGTGCTACACAAAATTGTAAGTAGCACCATAGTAGAACAAAAGCATAGGAAAATAAAATGTATAAACGTTGAAGCCTAACAAATTTCCTATGACAGTTCCTAAATTTGTCCACAAAATAAAGGAGCTTGGGAGCAATTAATAATAATCTAGGGTACTGTTTCAGATTAGTAAATCTCTGACGACAAGAACGCTGAAAAATCATTAAATTGTTTATCCAACTGGGAAGGGGTAGAGCACTGAAATACGAAGCATAAGTCAAATGAGGTAATGTACTGTTTAAACAAATGATAATATAATTATCGTTAAATACCTCGGTTTGGTTGCTCTCAATGATGGAATCATTGACAAATGAAGATATTACCTTTTCCGTGCTCGGAGCAATCACTGACTCAGCTGTCTTCTCGTCACCCTCCTCTGTGGATTCCGTCCCGTAAATCGCAGCCTCAAGCGCATCCAGCTCAGCTTTGAAAATGGGAGATTCACCGTAACCATTGTCGTCGTCAAAATTGTCATCTAAAACGAACCCAAGTGACAAATCATTGCTCTCCCTGGCCAAATCAGTCGATCGAGTAGAAATGACACTCGATCGAGAGCTTTCCTCTTGATAATCACTCGATCGAGTACATAAATCAGCTCGATCGAGAACTTCCTCAAAGCAGCTGTTCGATCGAGTGGAATATTCTGTTCGATTGAACATTTCCTCAGTTATTTCACTCGATCGACCACTATAATCCATTCGATCGAGTGAAAATTGCTGTTCAGTGCATAAATCATCGTGTGATGCGTCATTTTATTGACAACTTCGCCAAAATTTGATACCGTCGCCAGGTACCAAAAATAAATACCTAGTTACACTAACAGAAGCTAGCAGTAAGTAGGGTCGATCTCCACAGGGAGCGAATCAAGGCATACCAACTCGATCGAGAGAGAAGATTACTCGATCGAGTGCAATGGGCTGTAGAAGTGTTCGATCGAGAAAGCAGGGCACTGGATCGAGAAGACACATTATTAAACACACAACAAAAGCCGAAACGTTAGAAAAACAACTAAAAAGCGTAAATTCCGGGTTGCCTCCTGGATAGCGCTAGTTTCAGACAGGTCCCAACTCGACCTTCTTTTCTTCCTCCAGCCATCCTGATCTATCCCAGTCAAAACAGCTCAAGGCACGCAGCAATCGATCAAACAACTGCACATGTGCTACACAAAATTGTAAGTAGCACCATAGTAGAACAGAAGCATTGGAAAATAAAATGTATAAACGTTTAAGCCTAACAAATTTCCTATGACTGTCCACAAAATAAAGGAGCTCGAGAACAATTAATAATAATCTAAGGTACCGTTTCAGATTAATAAATCTCTGACGACAAGAACGGTGAAAAATCGTTAAATTGTTTATCCAACTGGGAGGGGGTAGAGCATTGAAATACAAAGCATAAGTCAAATGAGGTAATGTACTGTTTAAACAAATGATAATATAATTATCGTTAAATACCTCGGTTTGGTTGCTCTCAATGATGGAATCATTGACAAAGGAAGATATTACATTTTCCGTGCTCGGAGCAATCACTGACTCAACTGTCTTCTCATCACCCTCCTCTGTGGATTTCGTCCCGTAAATCGCAGCCTCAAGCGCATCCAGCTCAGCTTTGAAAAGGGGAGATTCACCGTAACCATTTTCGTCGTCAAAATTGTCATCTAAAACGAACCCAAGTGACAAATCATTGCTCTCCCTGGCCAAATCAGTCGATCGAGTTGAAATGACACTCGATCGAGAGCTTTCCTCTTGATAATCACTCGATCGAGTACATAAATCAGCTCGATCGAGAACTTCCTCAAAGCAGCTGTTCGATCGAGTGGAATATTCTGTTCGATCGAACATTTCCTCAGTTATTTCACTCGATCGACCACTATAATCCATTCGATCGAGTAAAAATTGCTGTTCAGTGCATAAATCTTCGTGTGATGCGTCATTTTCTGATAGATCTTCGTAATCAGAGTCATCCAAATCATCAGTAGCGTTAGGCAATGCGGGTCCTTCATGGGAAAGACCACTCTCTGCGTAGGTAAAGTATACCTTCTTTGGTTGCCTAATATTCGACTCAGCTGCTAACTGAGCTATTTCAGACTCAAGTTCATCAATTTGAGCGTAATTAAATCTATCATGCTGTTGCAATTGGAGTGCAAGCGCCTTCACCAAAGATTTCAGTTCAACAATTTCTTCTTTCTGTTTATCAGGAGGAGGAGCTTGTTGTTGCGGTGACCAGACAAACGGAGGCTTGTAATAGACTCGTTGATAAGGTGGATGTGGCGGCACAACTACAGCGGAATGGCTAGCTTGTCTACGGTGCTTGAACACGTAGACCTCGTCGTTCTCTGCCATGCAAATAGCTGCATTGTGCCCATCAGCACCACATCTCCCACAGTAAACCACCTGCTGCGCCATAGAATGGAACATAGGTGGAGGGTCAAAGGTACTCAAGCCTTCCCTTTGACGATCATTTATCTAGAACTGTCTAGGTAGGACCTGTAGGGCCTATCAAAACAGCACTAAAGAAAAAGATGAGAACGCCCTCAAGGAATAAATTCCTTGAGGCTAAAACAGACAAAATTAAAAGAAGTAAATAAAGTAGTTGCCTCCCCGGCAACGGTGCCAAAATTTGATACCGTCGTTTCAGTACCAAAAATAAATACCTAGATACTACTAACAGAAGTCAGCGGTAAGTAGGGTCGATCTCCACAGGGAGGCGGTCACTATCTACTTGTCTATTCGGTCTGTCTACGGTCACTAATGGGGTTTTGAATTGTTTTAACTAAACTAATGAGATTAAAAAGGAATAAGAGAAAGTAAATAGAGAGAAAGAAAACTAGGATGTCGGGTCATCAATGAACGTCAGTCAATCGCAGTTAAGGTCACAGATTAGTCGATGTGTCAGTCTAAGGGGCAATGAATATCTCCTTTCGGTCTCAATTCGCCCTAAAATACTATTAGCTTAGCTTCCGCCCTCACTAAAGCATTCTATTGTTCACTGAAGGTCTCACCCCTTCCAACCTTCCGGTCTAGGTCAAGGATTACCAAAATTAAAAAGGCTAAAGGCATCGATTCAATTAGCTAGATACAATTAAAGAAGTGATTAACAACATAGACAGAAACAACAACGACAGATCTGTAAACTAGTTAGCAATTAACATCGGTTCATTGACTCCCCTAAATCCTAGCAGGGGAATTAGCTAGACATAGATGAGTAAAGAAAAAGAAAAAAGGGTAGAAGAACAATAAGCATTAATTAAATAAAAGAGAAAAGGGGAAGAGAGAGTTACAGACTAGAATCCAGCAAAGTAGAGGAAAATAATGTTTAACAGAGAAAAGAGGAAAAGTGACATCTCAAGTGTCAAAAGAGTCATCCCAAGCAGTACAAAGGAGTGCCAAAGATAATTATGACCTAATCCCGACTTCCTTTATATAGGGAAGCGGGATTTTACAAACTTAAACCTAATCACGGACTAACTAACCCGTGTATAATAGCTAAATACTCGATCGAGGACTTTTATATCACTCGATCGAGCAAAACTAAACTAAAACCTCTCGATCGAGTACTTTAGGTACTCGATCGAACACTTATAAAAAAGGCCCCATTCGATCGAGTAGAAAAAGGAGTCGATCGAACACAATTGTACTCGATCGAGTACTTTCCAGCGCACAATTCCTGATTCGCGCACTGAACTTCAAACGGCCGCCATTTCTTCGTTACTTGGGAAAACATGGCGTTTCCGGTGGCGTTAGAAATCTAAGAGGACAAGATTTCATTTCCAATTGGAATAACCTGAAAATCAATTGTAGAAATCGAGATATGGCTCTTCAAAGTAGGCACTAGTAATTTGAAGTTCTTCCTTTGCTCGCCTAGCTATCTTACTCCTTTGCGCATCTCAAAATAGTAGTTTGCAAGCTCCGACTCAACACATCTCCTAACTGCATGCATAGGGACATGTTTTAGGTTTGATTATGCTAATTTCCGGTTCATACCTGCAAATAATACAAGACAAACCAAAGTAGACAATTCGGGGGACATTTGTAACCAAACACTACACAAAATGCATTGAAATGCGTGCAAATGAAGTATGAAATACCTATATAAAATGCACGCATCAGTAGCATTCTCATGCACTAAGTGGTCTTGTTAAGGCACTTTGGTGTATGAGGGTGTTACACCGGTGGCGCCTTTTCATTTTCCAATTTTATTTAGTTTCGACACACTTATTTAGAGACTCCAAATTTATTTATCATTTATTAATGCCTTGGTGGTCAAGAGTAGAGGTGGACAAAAGTGTCACTCAACTAGCCCGACCTAATCCACCTCATAGACCAAAAAAAAAGTCACGACCCATGATGGTGGAAAACTACTCGGGCGATAAAAAGAATCAAACCGAGAATGCTCCTATTTCACCCGGTTTTGGACCTCGTCCTAATTTGAGGTCTAACTCCAAATCCGTCTAAGAAGCCATGGCTTCAACCATCCTAATTCATATCTTGGGTGAATTTGGGACGTTTTTGTTTAGGATCTTTTATCTCCAAGAGCTACCAATCAGAAATTAATTGAAGAATCATTGCAAAGGTACCAAGGGGACCCGTTTTTGAACAATGAGCTAAATGTCGCTTTCAACCTTTCCTCTTTTGATCCAACAAATCTCAAAGGACTTTTGAGAGCTGCACAAGAGCCTTACACGGTTCCTTAGGCCACCAAGTCAATCCATATTGCATAAATAAGGAGTTGAGCAAACAAACAAGGAGGGTTGGACTATTAGTTTACTTTATCATTTCTTTGCTTTATGTCCTTTTCATTTTCAGTGTGTGTAAGGTCTTGTAAGGTCCTAGGCTACCGTTTTTCTTGTACTATAGTAGCTCATTTTGTGTCCCTTAGACGTAGCTTGTAATCAAGGGTCAAGATTATAAGACTTGGTCTATATAAACCAAGTAAGACACATGAGAATTTCAGATTTGAATGAACCTAATTACAAGTGAAAACCTAGTTTTTCTCTCTTAAATTCTTTGCTTAGTGCAAGAAAAACCTCCTTTGCTTAGTGCTAGGGGCTGAGTGAGTTCATTGCTAGGTGCTTGAACTAGCTCTTAGTCTTAAACCTTGGCTTTGTGCTTGGTTTAATTCATATCCAATTCACTCAACCTTGAGCATTTGAGCAGCCATTTTCGAGTATAATTTTTGTCCAAAATCGAGTCTTTTATGTTTTACTTCAAATTGGTACCAAGAGCCTAGGTTATAATACAATTACATCTTGTGTTAGTCTTGGGAAAAAGCCTTTCTTGTGAGTTCATTATACCCTAACCACATTATAAACACAAAAAAATAACCATGAGTGAAGAAAGGCTCACCGGAATTGAAAACCAAATGACACAACTTTCTGAAAAATGTGACTTGTTGCTAGATTCTTTCAACACCATAATGGCTATTATTCCAACACCAACAAGGGATGGGAGACCACCTCGAGGCAGGGGTAGAGGCCGTGGCCACATGGGGAGAGGACGAGCTCTAGGTGGCCGTGATGAAGAGGCATTTTCAGATTCGGAGGACTCTATGGCCGAGGCATTTCAAGGTAGAAATTCCTGATTTTCATGGTAGCTTAAACTCCGAGGATTTTTTAGATTGGTTTAGGACCATTGAAAGAGTCTTAAAGTTTAAAGGTTATTCCGATAGCAAAGCTTTTAAAGTTGCTATCTTGAAACTCAAAGGCTATGCTTCCTTTTGGTATGAGAACTTAAAAAATCAGAGAAGAAGGGATGGTAAGGAACTATTAAGTCTTGGTTAAAATTGAAAAAGAAGCTTAATGAGAAGTTTATACCTAAAGAGTACACCCAAGACATTTTCATTAAGCTCACACAACTTAAACAAGACCAACAACCACTTGAGTCATATCTTAGAGACTTTGAACAACTTACTTTGCAATGTGAACTCAATGAGAAGCCTGAACAAAAGATTGCTAGGTTTGTGGAAGGTTTAGATGCTAAGATTGCTCATAGAGTCCGAATGCAACAAGTATGGTCCTTTGATGAAGCCGTGAATTTGGCTTTAAGGGTTGAGAAATTGGGCAAGGGGAAGGCCACCACTACTAAACCACCCGCCAAAACAGCCCCATATAAAGCTCCAAACGGTGTCAAAATTAATGAACCCAACCCTCAAAACAAACCCCCCATACTTGACAAAGGAAAAGCACCCGAAACCACACAAAAAAAGACCATGCCTCTAAAAAAATATTACCAATTCCAAGGTTATGGTCACTTTGCTAAAGAATGCCCAACCAAGAGAGCCCTTAGTAGCTTTGAAGTGGTTCATTGGGGTGATGATGAGGTCCTTGTGTGTGATGAGGATGTGGAAGGGACGGACCATGAGGAGACTGATTTGGTCATGTCGCATGCAGATCTTAGCTTGATTACTTAGATAGTGATGCATACCCAACCCCAACCATTGGAAATGGACCAAAGACAACAAATCTTTAGGTCTAGGTGCACCATTAAAGGAAGAGTTTGCAATCTTATCATTGATGGAGAGAGTTGTACCAATATGGCTTCTAGTACTCTCATTGAGAAGCTATCATTGCTTACACAAGACCATCCTAGTCCTTATAAATTGAGGTGGCTCAACAAAGGGGGTTGAAGTTAGAGTGGATAAGCAATGCCTAGTGTCCTTCTCCATTGGTAAGAACTATTTGGATGAGGCTATTTGTGATGTTCTACTTATGGATGCTTGCCATCTTATACTTGGTAGACCTTCAGAGTTTGATAGGGATTCAGTACACCATGGGAGAGACAATACTTACACCTTCAAGTTTGGCTCAAGGAAGGTCATTTTAACACCACTTCCACCCGTCCTTAAGCACACCACACCACCATCCATGCTTGAGCCTTCAAAGGAGGTATTGTTGATCAATGAGGCCGAGATGCTCCAAGAATTATAGGGTGATGAAGATGTCTATGTTCTTGTTGCAAAAGATATGTCATGGGGGCAGAATATGTCACTTCCTAAAAAGGTCCAAGAGCTTCTCCAATCCTATGAAGATGTGTTCCCAAATGAGCTTCCAAGTGGTTTGCCTCCTCTTAGAGGCATTGAGCATCAAATTGATTTCATTTCGGGTGCCACATTACCAAACAAGGCTGCCTATAGAAGTGATCCTAAGGCTACTCAAGAGCTACAACAACAAATTCGAGAGCTTGTGAGCAAAGGCTTTGTGCGGGAGTCCCTTAGCCCGTGTGCTGTCCCGGCCCTCTTAGTGCCCAAAAAAGATGGGTATTGGAGGATCTGTATGGATAGTAGAGCCATAAACAACATTGCCATCAAGTATAAGTTCCCCATACCTAGGCTTGATGACATCTTGGATGAACTTAGTGGAGCTCAATTATTTTCAAAGATTGATCTAAGGCAAGGCTACCACCATGTAAGGATCAAGGAAGGTGATGAATGGAAAACGGCTTTCAAGACCAAGCATGGGTTATATGAGTGGCTTGTGATACCCTTTGGTCTTTATAATGCACCAAGCACTTTCATGAGGCTCATGACCGAGGTACTTAGACCTCATTTGGGCAGATTTGTGGTTGTTTATTTTGATGATATCTTGGTCTATGGTGTTTCCAAAGAAGAGCACCTCAAGCATTTGCAAGTGTTGTTTGAAACTCTTAGGGAGCACAAGTTGTATGGCAAGTTAGAGAAGTGTTCTTTTATGCAAAGTGAGGTCCAATTCTTGGGTTTTTATCATCTCTGCCCGGGGCATTCTAGTCAATAAAGAGAAGGTTAAAGCTATCAAAACATGGTCTACTCCAAGGAATATCACGGATGTGAGGAGCTTTCATGGGTTAGCCTCTTTTTATAGGAGGTTTATCAAAGATTTTGGCATCATCACGGCTCCCATAACCGAGTGTATGAAGAAAGGGGAGTTCAAGTGGAATGATAAGGCCGAGAGCTCCTTTCAAGCTATCAAGGGGCTGCTTTGTGAGTCTCCAATTATTTCCCTACCAAATTTTGATAAGTTATTTGAAGTAGAATGTGATGCTAGTGGTATTGGCATAGGGACTGTCCTCTTACAAGAACGCAAGCCCATTGCTTACTTTAGTCAGAAGTTGAGTGGTGCCAAGCTCAATTATTCAATCTATGATAAGGAGTTCTATGCCATTGTTCGAGCCTTGACCCATTGGAGCTACTACTTGAAACCACGACCATTTGTCCTCCATTCGGATCATGAGGCTCTCAAGTACATTAATGGCCAACACAAGCTCAACCATAGGCATGCTAAATGGGTGGAATTCCTACAATCCTTCAACTTTTCAAGCAAGTATATTGATAAGGCTAAAGTCGTATCACCTAATCAAAATAAATATATCTCAGTACTAACAAAATAGCAAGTGGTAACACAGGTATCGAATCCACAGGGACACGGTAATATTCATTTTGCTAATATTTAAAGTGTCCTAAAGGTAACAATTTATGGGGGTTTTGTTTGTTTGTTTTCTATCAACTAATAACAAGTAAATTAAAACATGTGTAACAATAATATTAAAGAGTCTAGGGTTCCGGTTCACTAGGTCAATTATATGGGGTGTATCTTAATCAATTGTTAGGTCTATCAAACTATCTAAGGTCACAAGATTAGTTAATTCTATTATTCCCTTTAGATTAAGTCTAACATGCTATCGCTAATATTAAACACAATCTATTTGATTACCGCAGCCTATATTAATTCTAACCCTGTCGGTGAAAGCATTAATTCGCTACACTAATTATAGACTCAGGCCTTAAATCATATAACTAGAATAAGAACAATAATCAAACGATAGTTTAAACGATATTACTAACAATCAATTAATAATCCCCTTTCTAATCAACCTAGATCCCCTTCATCTTAGATGAATGATTTAGCTACTCATGATAAATTGATTAACAACAATAAAGATGGATAACACCATAATTGAAGACATGGAATAAAAATAATGAATTAAAAGCATATTGTCAAAGTTACTTGGTATAAGGCATATTGTGACGGTCAAGACTTGAGTTATGAGCTTTGTTTTTCATAGCTAACATGTCAAAACAATGTACATGGACAACTTAAGTGGGATTCAAATGCAAAGACAAAGCAAATTATCATCATTGCTAAATAATTCACCAAGACTCAACCTAAAATAAATAAAAACATGTTTTTATATTTTAAAGATTTTTCAATTTTCATGGTTTTTTTAATTTTAAACACACAACATAAATAAAACACACAATAGAAATAAATACTCTCCCTCAAACCTAAATGTCACAGTGTCCTTATTGTGACGCCTACAGCATAGCAATCACATAAAAATTCAGCAACCTAAAGGACACTACTAACAAAGGGAAGAGGGAAATAAGAAATACAAGGAAAGATAGTACCAGCTGTGTAGCAAAAGCTCCCCCAAACAAGCTAGAAAGTGAGGGATGTAGTGACTAGCTGTCACTACTGCGCTCCATTATCATCATCATCATCATCATCATCATCATCATTGCCACCATGGATGGCCTCATCAAACCCATCAATCTCTGCGAATATAGCATCCAACTCAGGATCAAGAGCACGGCCACCACGGCTTCTAGCACGGCCACCGCATCGACCACGACCTCTAGCACGACCGCCTCTAGGAACAGCTGCTGCACCAGAAGAAGAAGCTGCAAACTGCCCAAATGGCCCTCTTTGAGAAAGAGGGACACCGACATCCTGAGGAAATATACTGGTAGGCTGGTGAGGACGAATAAGAGTGTAGAATGGTCGACCCAGAGCACCATACTCCCTACTAAACTGCCCGTACTCCGTAGGAGTAACACCATTGAGATGGAAAACACGACTATCATCACCAGGTGAAGTGTAAATGCTCGGAGTAGTACCAGTATACTGACCTCCCCCAGAAATAGTAGCGGCCTCCATCTGCTCCCATAATCGCCTCTGTGTCAAAGCGGTCTTAATATCCCCGTGAACCCTCACTTCCCTCTCAATAGCTGGATCGAAATGGTAACCATAGTGGGAAGCAGAAGTAACAGCAGGAGCAGAAGGCTGAGGTTGAGGCTGGTAAGAACCAGGAAAGTGGGTAGGAGGTCTACGGCGCTGTCTACGGCGCCCTCCAGTGGTAGCTGTAGTTCTAGAGCCAGGTAAAGTAACCAAGAGCTCATCAGAAATCAAATAGGTAATGGGTGGAGGTCTCCGCTGAGACTCATTCTCCTCTAGAGGTAAGATAGCCGACAAATTGGGATTAGGCAATAACATGTAAAAGTGATCCCTCACCTTCCAGTAGTGGTCTTTACCACCAATAATGTCAATATGAGAGATGCCATAACGTAGATAGTCGTCATCTACCAAAGGCTCAGGATTCTCCATAGGCTCATAAGGAGCATCTCCCTCAAAATCACACAAACGGCATGCAATCCGAGTAATAATAGCCCCACAATCTAAATCCGCATACTTCCCAGTCATGCGGTCTAAGGCGTGGCAAACAAGAGCTGGTGGAGTAAACTGGAAGGGCTCCTCCTGATAAGGGTTCAAGTAACTAGCCAAAAGCAACACTTCTAAGGACGACGCCTTACTTCTGTCATGCCTCCCAAATAATAAATAACTCAAGTACCTCAAAAAGAGACTAAGGCAGACATGCTGCACATCAAGCAAAGCCATAGAACTAACATCTGTATCCGCAAAACCAGTAAAAATAAGAAAATATCGAACAATAGATAAGCCAGTAGCATTATACAAATCCCCTTCAGAATGCTTATCTATGCCTAGGTACTCAGAAAGCTGATCAAATGTCAAAGACCGTTCAACATTGAACATTATAAATCGAATCAAATGTTCCTTTGGGAGATAGACATACGAGCTAAGAAACTCAAGAGTTAAAGCACGATAAGAGAGTTCATGCATAAGAAAGAGACCCTGCAAACCAAGCTCAAAGAACATATCATACATGGCCGTGACAATTTTGAAAGTACGCAAAATTTTACGATCCACATGTAGGGAAATATCCGTAAAATTCCCTTAAAAATAAGGACTATAACGCAATTTATCATGTGATTAATTGTCATAAACGAAAAACAAGAGAAACGATAAAAGAATAAGAATCAACCTCGGGTCCTTTGTATAAAACGGCCTAAGAACAGAAATCAACGTAGATTTCCTCCTAATCGTTGCACCCAAGATCGTCTGAGACTATGCCCCTTGTGCTAGAAAGTACTCTCTAATTGCCTTGCAATATTGAGAGAGTTTTTGTGAGTTTTCTGATGTGAGATCTAGGATTTCAGAGAGAGTGCCTCCAAAACCCTAATTTTTGTGCAAATGACAATGATTAGGTCAAAAGGAGAGAAACTCTCCTTTTGTTCATTCGGCCGTGAGGTTGCTTAGGGGAGGGAGTGGGCTTTCCACTTTCTCCTTATTTAACTCGTGATCCGACTCGTTTTGCTAAAATGTATATGACGGGTTTTTATTATAAATCGTCATCCTATATCGGATATTAAAATATCGACTAGTAACATGAAACAGTCGACATATTAATACTTGTCCGACATTGACAATATTGTATAATTAATTAATTCAATATACATTAATTAAATATAACCGTTTATATTCAATTTGCGAATTAACCGCTTAATTCACCTTAGCCAGTATTATTTAATCCGTATTAAATAATTATCTCAACATCGCGTTTGACTAATTATTAGTCAATAACTCCGACTAACCGCTTAGCCATATTAGGCATCAACATGACTGCATTTTCATGCCGTCACATCTCTCAAACGTATCCTATAGGTGTGACTTTTAGGGACCAGTTGATCACCGCCATCTGTATGACAATAGCGTCAAACTTATCTAGCAAGCCAACCGTTATTGATAAACGTGGACCAACTGATAATAATACAAAAGTATACCATTTAATCCTTTTAGAGATTTATATGTCATTGCACTAACTGTGGAGGACACCAGCCCCAACAAGCTCCCACTTGTCCGTACAAGTGTACGTGCAATAACGTTATCCACACTAACTGGAGGACACCGGCTCCAACAAACTCCCACTTGTCCGTACAAGTGTATGTGCGATAACCGATTCTCATATCCATTTAAAATTTCTCCCACTCAATGTAAAACAATTTGCAGATCCGTATCCGCAAAGGTCGTATTTTACAATCGATCTGTATCAAGAGTGGTTTCCCCGACTAGAGAGTAACTTAACTGATAAAACGAATCCGTATTCGAGCATGGCCATGCATTTCGATTCTGACTCCTCGAGTGGCCCTAAGAAATATCGAGTACCTGATAAAGGCTGAATATTTCCTTCAACTCGACTCCCGCCGATCTAAGCACACGATGAAATGACCCGGAAAAAATCTACTTGGCCCCCTTGCTTACATGACCGTGAGAAAGAAACCAAAGTCACCCAAAATCTGCCTTAATCTCAAGAGACAGTCGATAGTCAAAAGAATCGACTCTTAGGATCACCATGGAGGTCCTATCCACGACCTGGCACCGAATGTTATAAAACATTAAGGACTCCACGTCGTTGTCACAATTGTGTCCTACGAGATATCCGTATAACTCGCCTCTGTGATTGGTCAGTCAACCGTTTGACTTATGGCTCGTTGAACCCACCATCAACCAACGTCACAAAATAATTGCCAGAGTTATTAGCTCACGTGGGCAATTAAGGACTATAATATAATGTTTGTTCAGTTCACTTTGTGGTGTTCAAAAATTGTCGTACAACTCCACATGAAAAACAAAATATATAAATATCAAAACGATGATGTCGTATAGAGTACACAAGAAAATGAATCTAATCCATAAAAGAGTACTACAACTCAGGAACACGTTTAATTCCCATGGAATTAACACGCCCTTCATGCTTATCTTGTCGTAATGGTTTAGTGAGAGGATCTGCTATATTATCATCTGTAGCAATCTTTTCTATCACTACCTCCTTTTGCTGCACGTAATCTCGGATTAGATGACCTTTCCGTTGTACATGTCTAGACTTGTTGCTAGACTTAGGCTCCTTAGCTTGGAAGATGGCACCTCTATTGTCGCAATAGATGGTGATCGGGTCATTCGAACTAGGCACTACAGATAGTCCTTGTAAGAATTGACGCATCCATATCGCTTCCTTTGCAGCTTCGGACGCGACATAGTACTCGGACTCGATCGTAGAATCTGCTTTGTAACACTTTGTTTGGAACTCTTCCACTGATCGTAGCGCCATTAAGAGTAAAAACGAATCCGATCGAGATTTAGAGTCATCTCGATCCGTTTGGAAGCTAGCATCTGCGGAACCGGTTGCGCATAGCTTTTGTTCGCCTCCATAAGTCAATGCCCAATCTTTAGTCCTCCGTAGGTACTTAAGAATGTTCTTGATAACCATCCAATGTGATTCACCTGGATGCTGTTGGAATCGACTTGTCATACTCAATGCATATGCCACGTCCGGACGTGTGCATATCATGGCATACATGATTGATCCTATAGCCGAAGCATAAGGAATCCGGGTCATGCGCTCTTTCTCTTCCGGTGTCTCTGGTGCCTGAGACTTGCTCAAATGCACCCCTGGAGCCATAGGAAGAAACCCCTTTTTGGAGTTAGTCATGCTGAATCTCTCTAGAATCTTGTCTATATAAGACTCCTGACTGAGAGATAACATCCGACGTGATCTATCTCGATAGATACGGATGCCCAAAATTCTTTGTGCCTCACCCAGATCTTTCATATGGAAATGGTTCTTCAACCATACTTTTACCGAAGTTAAGAGAGGTATGTCATTCCCAATCAGAAGTATGTCATCAACATACAATATTAGGAAGACAATCTTGCTCCCACTCGACTTGATATATAGACATGGTTCCTCGACCGATCGAGTAAATCCATTCTCTTTTATCACTTGGTCGAAAGGATGATTCCAACTCCGAGAAGCTTGCTTAAGTCCATAAATGGAACGCTTAAGCTTACACACTTTCTTAGGATGTTCAGGATCGATGAAACCTTCGGGTTGTACCATGTACAACTCTTCCTCAAAATAACCGTTTAAGAAGGCGGTTTTCACATCCATCTGCCAAATTTCATAGTCATGAAAAGCGGCAATCGCTAAGATAATCCGAATGGAACGCAAAGATGACTACGGGTGCAAAAATTTCATCGTAGTGCAAACCTGGCACTTGGGTGAAACCTTTAGCAACTAGTCGTGCTTTATAGATATCTTGTTGACCTTCCACAGAATGCTTTATCTTGTAAAGCCATTTGCATTGAAGGGGACGAACCTTAGCAGGCAAGTCAACAAGATCCCATACGTTGTTCTCATACATGGAGTCCATCTCGGATTGCATGGCCTCAAGCCATAGATTTGAGTCGGAACTAGTCATGGCACCTTTATAGGTTGCGGGTTCACTACTCGTTAAGAGCAGAATGTCATCTATGTCATGTTCCTCGACCATACCAATGTATCTGTCCGGAGGAATAGAGACTCTACCCGACCTCCTAGGTTCCTCAGAATACTAACCGGCAAGGGATTGAAGGAACTGGTTCCTCCAATGGTTGCTCGGCATTTGGTTCTGGAATCTCCGACAGCTCGAAGGTTCTATTACTCTTCGCGTTCTCGAGAAACTCCTTCTCTAAGAATGTCGCACTAGCCGCAACAAATACACGTCGTTCGGTTGGCGAATAGAAGTAATGACCAAATGTTCCTTTAGGATAACCTATAAAGTATGTCTTGACCGATCGCGGGCCGAGCTTATCCTCGTGTCTCCACTTGACATAAGCCTCGCAGCCCCAAACCCGTATAAAGGACAAGTTAGGGACCGTTCCCTTCCATAGTTCATATGGAGTCTTGTCAACAGCTTTAGACGGACTTCGGTTAGTTATTAGTGCAGCCGACAGAAGAACATAACCCCACAATGAATCAGGCAACACGGTGTGACTCATCATGGATCGAACCATATCAAGTAGTGTTCGATTTCTCCGTTCGAACACACCATTCAATTGAGGTGTTCCAGGTGGAGTTAACTGTAAGACAATCCCACAGTCCTTAAGGTGTTGATCAAACTCGTGTGAAAGATACTCGCCACCACGGTCTGATCGTAGTGTTTTAATCTTTCTACCCATTGGTTCTCAGACCCGATTCTCGTATTCTTTGAATTTCTCAAAGGACTCACTTTTATGCTTCATCAAGTAGACATAGCCATATCTACTTAAATCGTCTGTGAAAGTGATGAAATACCTATAGCCTTCTCTTGCGGTGATTGACATAGGTCCACACACATCCGTATGTATGAGTCCTAATAGGTCAGCAGCGCGCATTCCAACACCTTTGAAGGAAATTCGAGTCATCTTACCAATGAGACATGATTCACACGTGCCAAATGATTGAAAATCAAAGGCCGAGATAGCTCCATTCTGAATGAGCTGTTTAACGCGTTTCTCATTAATGTGTCCCATACGGTAGTGTCATAGATAAGTTTGATCTTTGTCACCAACCTTTAACTTCTTATTCATTACGTGCAATATTTCGGTGGTCTGATCTAAAACATAAATTCCATTCATGGAGACTGCCTTGCCATAAATCATATCGTGTAATGAGAAAATGCAGCTATTATTCTCTATTACAAATGAAAAACCAAGTTTGTCAAGTGCAGAAACTGAAATAATGTTTTTAGATAGACTGGGTACATAATAGCAGTTATAAAAATAACTCAAATCCGCTAGGAAGCTGGATCACATATGTTCCCCTCGAGACGGCAGCCACTCGTGCTCCATTCCCGACACGCAGGTCCACCTCACCCTTTACAAGGGGTTCGATGTTTCGGAGCCCCTGCACATGATTGCACAGATGAGAACCACAACCAGTATCTAGTACCCAAGTTCCGTAACTTGCGTGGTTAATCTCAATCATATGAATAAAAGAAGAAGAAGAAGACATACCAACAGGAGTAACGCGACCTGCTTTTATGTCCTCATGGTATACAGGACATGTACGCCTCCAATGCCCAGTCTTGTGGCAATGGTGGCATTCCATGTTACCGGTCTTGCTCTTTGTCGCGCCTGGTGAGGTGCTCGACTCACCAGGCCCACTCTTACCTGATCCCGACTTTTTAAACTTCGGTTTACCTACTGCTAGGTCTGCCTGAGCTTTGCCCTTACCCTTGCCCTTGTTTGACACAACGAGAACATCCTGTTTCAGGCTACCTGTGGACAAGGCCCTTGGGAACTGCGTCCGCGGGATCCACACCTGGCATAATCGACTCGAGGTTCTTTAGAATCGAATTAAGACATATTAGAGTCGCCACCAAGTTTTTTGGGAACTTGGAACCGTTCAAGTCAACTTTACACCTTTCATCGAAAAGCATAAAGCCAATCGACTACGAGTGATTAAAGATAAAGACTTGTACCCTATATCACTCGATTTGAATGACTCTCGTAATCCAATGGTATTTAGACGGATCCACAAACCATAGATCTTGAGTAAGGGGTGAGGGTACGTGTTGGGAAGCCCATAAGGACACCCAACCCCGCCCGTCAATAACGGCCTCTACTAAGTCAAGTGTCGGATTTCAAACAAGGTCATAGCTACTGCGATGTATGATATGCAAACGTTGTTTTAACCCTAACATGTGACAACAATTTCTATGTCGTTTTAGATGCAACTAAACTAACTTTGTCAAAGTTGTAATTTAGCATGTGGGTTGATTAATCTAAACAGCATACAAATAAAACAAACAAGGCTTAAGGGGGAATGGGGGAGCCGTTGGGATCTACCTATTACAAACCAGGCATTTCATGCCGACACAACAATAAATAAATTACAACTCGATCTAATTACAATTGCTACAAACAAAACAATACACGACACAAAACACACGACCATTTGGCCTTGAAAACCGTGCACATGAGGGGTGGCCCACGGCTCACATGACCCACGGTCCTTGGGTCACTCCTCGTAATGCGTGCTCGCGCTTAATCTCATCGAATTAGACATAGGGCTACGCACCAAAGCATGTATTAGCATAAACCGGGCCATGTTGCTTTAGACGACATGCGGTTTACTACGCTTCTACAAGCATTGGGAACAACCGTCTAACCAAACAAGACCAAGGTTTTTGAAGAGGTTTTGACTCAAAAGAAGTAAAAGAAAATTGAAAGATTACAACTCGATAAACCAACGATAAATTACAAACAACAAAACAACACAGAACAAACGATAAACAAGGAACGGAAAACGGAATGAGAAGGGCAAGATACACGGCCAAACACGGCCCAACCAACGGCCAAGACAAAATCAACCTAGTTCCTAAGTTAGATTCATTGGTTAGATCGAATGATTGCGAAAAGGGATAAGAAACAAGTTAGAAAACGAGTTAAAAACGATGTTGATTGATTGTCGCATGAGGGTGCATTCTACACGGCCTAAAGGGTCTATTTAGGTCAAATTCGCTAATTAATTTAACTCATCGAGTGTCAATAAGAAGGTGCTAATCACGCACTCTTATACTAGCGAGAAATTAGGTGAAAGAGAGAGATGCATTCAATTAATTACGTAATCGTCGATTGATTTTACAACTTACGTCGAAGCCACCTATCGTGTCTAATTAGGTTATTAAATTAAATTAATGTTATCTAAATATGTCGTAGGTTAACAATCAGAGGTTAAACTAACATGCAACGGGTCCTAGGGTCCATCGATTTGGCCGAGACAAAAGGGAGTCGAAAACGAAGAACAAAGTTAGATAATTGTTTTATTTATGCCCTACTTTGAACACGAGGATATGTAAATGAGACGGGGGTGTACGACCGACAGATGTAGCGGTTTCTTTTCCCATCTCAAGTCAACGCGGGTGTTCATAGTGGTACTTTAACTCATACTCGGACTAACTAGTTTCATCGTTAATTTAAAACAATCGATAAACAAACAAAAACAAACGAAAAACAAACTATAAAAAAAGCATAAAAAAACGAAATAAAAAAGGAAAGAGAAGGGGATTTGATGCACCCTCAACCTACATGTATCGTTGACACCGTCTTGGGTCGTAATCGAAGGTAGATTTTATCTCGAGAGGCCGTCGTCGACGAAGAACAAAGCACACGCGCGTTTTGGAAAGTTTCTGGACAGCGATTTTAAAACAGTGATATCTCCCTCGTTTCACGACGAAAATTCGATTTAAAAGATGTTTTGGAAACTAGAAAGAGAGGAGAACAAGGATCTTAAAGCAACCCCTGCTCGTTTTGGGTTATTAAGACACGAAAAACGAGCACAAACAGAACTGGACAGACAAGAAGAAACCGCGAAAACAGAGTGTTATTTCACTCTGTTTTTCGAGGGATTTCGTGTACTATCAAGGGCAATTTGGCTCGTAATTCTTTGTCTAATGTGTAGATGGATGTTATGTGGTTAATTAGGAACAAGAAACTCGAATTTTTATGGAGTTTTGATGGAGGAACGAAAGGGTTTTCGAAGAGGACACACAAACAGTTTCAGTTTGTGTGTCGGTTTTGTTTAGGGTTTTTGGAGGATGTTTAGGGTTTGTTTCTGAGGTTTAAAGCTTGTATGTGATGCTTGGATGTATGGAGGACTTAGAGGAATCAATGTATGGTGAAGGGGTGGTATTTATAAGGGTTTAAAATAGGGTAAAAGGGAGGAGGAGGCAGTCGGGCTCAAACCCGTATGGCTGCTGTCCATCGATTTTTGTGAGGGTTTAAGGGGGGTTTTCTTGGTGATTAAGCTAGGATAATATGGGTAGGATACTAGGGTATGGGTTAGGGTTAATGGGTACGGGTCTTGGTAGTGTTTGGAGCGGGTTTGGGCTCGGGAATTGGCTCGCAAAAACAGGGGGGGCTGCATTGGTGCGGGCTGCTTGTGAGGGGTTTGGGACGAGGATTTGGGCTGTGGTATGGGGGTTCGAACATGGGTGGATGGGTAGAGGCTTAGGTCGGTTAGTGTACTCGAGATTCGTGCCAATTCGCAAAGGAAACGGGCTCAAAAACCGAGCTAAAATCGAGCTCAAAAACAAGTGTTCAAAACGAGTTTTCTTCGTTTTTCAAATCGATTTTTCAAATCAAATAATCCATTAAAATAAATGACTTTTCAAATCAAAAATACTCATAAAATGATTTTTCAAATCAATTATTTATTTTATTTTCAATAAAATAAACTTGGAAAAATAAATTCAAAATTAAATTGAAATTACTTTAAAAAACAAACTTTAATTTAAATATCATTTAAATTAATAGAATGAACTCACTAAAGAAACATTAATTTAAATATCATTTAAATTAATAAATTACTTCATCGACGACGCCCATTCTACCTCGTAAAACGAGCCCAAATAATGACAATGACAACTAAAGAATACATGTGTCCTATCATCATCGGGTGTTTGTCGGGTTCTCTATAAATTCCAATATCGACGGATACGGGTATCTACAGAGCCCCCACTTTAACTGAGGCTTGGACAAGGCGAAAGTCAAAGTATACCCCAGGTCCCTTTCGACCTGAGGATTCTTCGGGTCGTTTATAGTCCGTTAGACTTGCGTATATAAGCTCGCCAGCCATAAGAAGAGATCATACCTGAAACTTCGTTGGGGATTGACCCTTGCTTCTGTTGTGTCAAATTATCATCGTCCGTCATCGACCCATAAATTGCATAAATGGTGGGTTGAGCCTTATCCTTAGGCGCCTACGTATCCGTTTCTGACGGAATCAAACCCGCGTCGTAGTTCGGCATCTGCTGACTCATGCCCAAAGTTTATCATCTGCTGGCGTATGTCCAAAATTCATCATCTGCTGACATTGGCCCAAAATTTATCATCTGCTGGCGCTTGTCCGAATGGGACGGGACTTTCCGAGGAGGTTGCCGCCGCTTTCATCATTTGCTTTCAGCTACGGAATTCTTCCCTTTCATACTCTTGTAATTGAATTGAATTCTTGGTGGATGTCATCCTTTTCATCTTGATAATGGTCTCTGAAGCCAACGGCTTCAGAGCCCCCAGTTTGCAATGGCTCTAAAGTCGAAGACTTTAGAGCCCCCAGTTGAAGCATACCCTGCTACACAAAAACGCACTTGCAATAATCATCACATAGGCACATTTGGATCATCGATCTTGAAATTGGATCATTTGAAATACTGGGTCATCGACCCGAAAATTGAATTTGAAAATTTTGAATGATTGGGTCATCGACCCGAATTTTGAATTTGACATCACTTGGAATGTTGGGTCATCGACCCGAAATTTGAGTTTGAAAGACTGGGTCATCGACCCGAAATTTGAACATGTTGAAAATTTTGAATAATTGGGCTATCGACCCAAAATTTGAATTTGAAATGAATCACCTGGATGTTGGGTCGTCGATCCAAAATTTGATTTTGAACTTTTAGATTTGAACCTTGACTTGAAATGTACCACTACTTGGATCATCTATCCCATAATTCGCAAAAAGTTTTTGAAATTTCGGAATTCTGAAATCTTTGCCATTTTGAAATCGAACCTTGACGGGTGAGCATGAAATACGACTCAGACACTCTGTATGACTCGTAAACCAACCTTGACGGGTGAGCATGAAATACGACTCAGACACTCTGTATGACTCGTAAACCACGTGGGCGTAGCCCGCTACCGTAAAACAAAAAGGAAAATAAAACCGTAAGTGTGCACGGGTTTTAATTCAATTATTGACTTGTTGGGGGTAGAAATGTAAATTGGCCATTCTGGCGCACCCAAAAGATGGCAAATAGGAATCACAAGGCCATCGGACTTGAGACACAGATATCGTATGGCATGAGCGTGCTCCCGAGGGCACATGGGAATCAAGATCACTTGGCATTGACAGGGTGGATTAAACTCACGGAGCAACAACGTTGGCTTCGCCCAGACACTAAACACATACTGATTTTATGAGAACACTTAGACATCACACATCACTCTTGTTGGGAACATTCTGTCACTCTTCTCCTCGCCTCCTTTCTTTTCAGCGAGTTTCCATCATTTCTTGCCACCGCCTTCTTTCTTTTCAGCGGGCTTTTAATATTTTTCTTCCACGCCTTCTTTCTTTTCAGCGGGTTTTTTCATATTTTCTGTTCCCAACACAAACCCACATCTATGTGACTCAGCATCTTTGCCTACACCGTTAGATAAAGCTCATTCTGAGACTTGATACTATTCATCCGAACCTAAATCCTTATCCTAGCCTACATCGAGTGCTAAGACTGACTCGAACAAAGGTGGCTTCATTTGGACTTGGTTAAGACCCGTAAGAAACCAACAAGATGACAACTTGGTTGGTGAGTGGATTGAATCCCTTATTCTGAAGGACTGCCTACGTATTCGCGTGGAGCGAAATCAAATCCGACGTAGTTCGATCAAGGTGCATAAACATGGCATTTTGATTGTGTGTACACACTCAAAGGTTTCACCTAAGGTATCATGTCATATCCCATTCTAGCCTGTAAAGTACCGTTAAATCCCGTGTTTGGGGTTAGGTGTAAAAGGCTTGGATCTTTTGGGATGTAGAGCTTGGTAATAACAAGTTGGAATGGTTAACCATCATTCTGAAGGTTTGTTTTGTGGTGCTAAGGCCAAGGGCTATGGCTGCTGATGTGGTTGGAATGGGTGTCTCGGTTTTGATGAACCACGAGTGCAAATGGGTTGAAAAATGATGTGGGTTCAAATTTCCATGTCTGGACCCTAAAGGCTTGGGTGTACTAACACAAGCAGACTGATTCTCACAATTCCTGACTATCCCCTTGTAACTGTCTCAGGAGGGACTTAGAGGGTAAAGAGGTTACTACTTACGCTTTTGGGCTTCGCCCATTGAACTTCAACTATGGGTACTTGACTTGACTTCTGGCTTCCGTAACTTCGACATTCAACCAAAAGCGTTCTGCAATGACTTCAACATCTTTTTTTCTTTTTTCCTTTTTCTTTCATCACTTTTCTTTTTTCATTTTTTCATTTTTTTTTCATTTTTCCAATTTTTCTCTTTTTCTCTTTTTCTCATTCTTTTTGAAAAAAAAAGTCTTCTACTCATTCTCCTAGTCACAAATGGATACACCTTGAAAACTGGGCTTCGCCAACTAATTTGGGTAAGAACTAACAATTCCTTGTTAGAACGGGTTGATATCTTCTCTCTTCGAGATGGGATGATTTTTTGGGAAAAGGCTTGCCTTCCATCATCGATAGGGGAAACAAGGAGCTAGTCCGGGTTTGTCATGGAATCATCTAAAGGCTTGTCACAAACATTGGTTCAGATGGAGGTTTTCTACCGCCAGACATGGAATAGGTAAAGGAATCAAACACGGGATCCTGGTGTACCTTACATTTTGAAACATGACATATTTCTACCCCAGGGATGCCTCTGAGTGTGTTGTGCATTTTATCATGCTTTCAGAATGATTTAGGATTGGAAACAAGACATATTTGGAAACGAAACTGCAACTTTTTTATTGGAATGAGAAATGCTTAACAGACTCGAATAAACGATTCCTAGGACACATCCTAGGTCATCGCGGGACAAACGACTCAACTTCAGGAAAAGAAAGTCCTAGACTCGACTCGACTAAGATAAGAAAACAGATCCCGACTCATAATTTCAAATCTGGTCATGAGCTTTCCCTTGTTCAGCTGTCAGCTTAGATGCTCGGCTCTGGTCCTTGATCCCTTTGATGGTCTGCCTTCATCCTGAGGTAGTCCTCTGAGGATCTATGCCAGTGATGAAGGTTGGTGAATCGAATTGTCTTTTATTAACTTCGTTAATGAGAGGAGTACATTCTAGAGCAAGACTCCCGACTTGAATTTCATTCTTTGGGTTTGGCAAGAATTCAAAGCAATCCACAAATATGTTCCCGATAAACACCCCTTTCAAGTGACATGGGCGGATAAGATGGGAATAATCGACATTGTCTTCGACAGAAACAAAGTTGGCGTGATCGCTAAATGGATTGGTGATGTTATTGGGTTTAACAGTTGGGATCGGGAGTGTTCCATTCTCAATCATGTCTTGGATTTCGTGCTTCAGTCGATAGCACCTTTCAGTATCATGGCCTTTCCCTTGATGAAAGGCACAGTAGGCATTTGGTTTATACCATTTACCTTGTTGATCAGCGGGAGGGTCCGGAGTTGGACCAATAGGCTTCAGCTTTCCTTGGGCTATGAGCCTTTAGAGAGCGTATGTATAAGTGCATCCGATATCGGTGAATGCCCTCGGAGCTTGGCGCTGCGGCTTCTTCGATTGCCCTTCTAAAAGATTGATGGCTTCATCAATATGGGTCGTTGCTGGGGCCTTGCCCTTAGACGATGAGGCCCCTTGGTACCCTTTCGGCTTTTCTGCCTCTGCCCTTATGACATCATCTTCTACCTTTATCCCGATTCTTATCAATTCTTTGAAAGAGCCAAAATTCTGGTATTTCAGAGCATTGCGGTAAATAGGTCGTAGATTCTTTACGAACTTATCTACCATTTCAACTTCATCAGGCTTCTTGGCTAATTTCACGCTTTCAGCGCGCCATCTTGCAAGGAATTCAAGAAAGCCTTCTTTGTCTTTCTCGTGTCATCACCTCCAATGTTCTTATGTTGGTTTGAATCTCGACATTATCAAAGATAGTGCTTGCAGAACTCCACCGTAATATCTTCGAAAGTGGGGAAGTTCTTAAGGTCAAGATTGTAGAACCACGCCTTCGGTGTTCATCCGGAGATTGAGCGAAAATTTCGAGAGAGCATGTCAAACAGTACTCCCTTTAGTGATAAGTACCCCTTATAGGCCTTAACATGGTAAACCGGATCTTCTGTGCCCTTAAACTTTGGGATATCAGTGAGTACCATGTTTGTGGGCAACTTATCCTGAACTGGGGCATATGCCCTAGCATTTTCGTAGTGGATGTTCTTTCCCTGGGAGAGTTTCAGACGATCTTCAATGAATTTGAACCGTTTCTCCAGATCAGTCAGAGGCGGGGTAGATGAAGAGGAATCTTCACCCAGCTTGGATTCGATCGCATCCATTCTGGTCATCATGAGGTTCACGGCCTCAGTAAGCTTGTTAACAGCATCTTCCATTGCTTGACGTCGGGTTTTGGGCGGCCTTTCTACAAGAAAACCCGTCGAGTCAATATTTAAAGTAAGAGCCCCTGCACACTTAAGGACACGACCTCAACTTGACTCAAACACAGACTCGACTTGAGATTGACTAACCAAAGGTTCAACTCACGGTTTGATTTAGACATCGGTTCATTTTAGACTCGACAAAACGACATGACTCCAACTGCCATAACTCGAATCTAAACTGGACTGGGTGTGACTAAACCCGTGATTGGGCTAACATAGCCCAGGGGTTCGAGTGAAACGTCCATAAGGCCTAGCTTGGACGTTTTTTGTGGACTATTCTAGACCAAAAGGTCGACCAACATGACTCAAAGCCCAAGAGGTGAGTTTGGGTGACCCAACAAGGTCGTGTTCTAGACTCTTGAAACAAACCCGGCCTAACACGGCCATGACTCGGACACGACTCGACGCATTTCATGCTTGGTTGAGGTTCGAGAAACATTTTGGATTGATTTTGAAAAACGAAGGATTGATTTGAAAATGAGATTTGAAATGGGCAGCATGCCGGCTATAAAAGCTCATTTTGGGCCGAAATTTCTAGTCCTATTTGGGCAGCGTTCCGCGTTTTTAAAACCATGCTATTTTGAAAATAGGTTGTTCAAAAGTTCGGTTTTGAAAAGGACATGGGAATTTTCGAAAATAAAGACTCGGGAAAACACATTGCACATTGTCATTCTCATGTTATAAGGATGTATGCTCCTAGACATCTCTAAGTCTCGGCAAGTCTTCTATAAGAAGGTCTATGCCCTCCATCCTTTTGCGGTCTTATAGAGCAAGGTGTCTTAAGGTAAAGTACCTAGAAGATCGTCCCCACTCCCAAGAACCACGCGAGGCGAAGTGGAAGCGAGCAATGTGCAGCTTCCTGGCATAGTGGGACGTCGCCCCCCACGCATCACGAAGAAACGCTGGGACGGCCCGGGCAAGTCCTTAAGGGTTTATGCATGAATCGTAGCACTATGAGTAATGTTTTACTTTCCAACACTTTCTTTTCAAGTTTCACCTCGGAGGAAAAGACCCTAGAAACACAAAGTGTAACTAGTCCTCTTTTCCCCAAAGAGTCGCCAAATCGTGGACAAGGCCCTTGGGAATCTGCGTCCGCGGGATCCACACTGCATAATCGACTCGAGGTTCTTTAGAATCGAATTAAGACATATTAGAGTCGCCACCAAGTTTTTTGGGAACTTGGAACCGTTCAAGTCAACTTTACACCTTTCATCGAAAAGCATAAAGCCAATCGACTACGAGTGATTAAAGATAAAGACTTGTACCCTATATCACTCGATTTGAATGACTCTCGTAATCCAATAGTATTTAGACGGATCCACAAACCATAGATCTTGAGTAAGGGGTGAGGGTACGTGTTGGGAAGCCCATAAGGACACCCAACCCCGCCCGTCAATAACGGCCTCTACTAAGTCAAGTGTCGGATTTCAAACAAGGTCATAGCTACTGCGATGTATGATATGCAAACGTTGTTTTAACCCTAACATGTGACAACAATTTCTATGTCGTTTTAGATGCAACTAAACTAACTTTGTCAAAGTTGTAATTTAGCATGTGGGTTGATTAATCTAAACAGCATACAAATAAAACAAACAAGGCTTAAGGGGGAATGGGGGAGCCGTTGGGATCTACCTATTACAAACCAGGCATTTCATGCCGACACAACAATAAATAAATTACAACTCGATCTAATTACAATTGCTACAAACAAAACAATACACGACACAAAACACACGGCCATTTGGCCTTGAAAACCGTGCACATGAGGGGTGGCCCACGGCTCACATGAACCACGGTCCTTGGGTCACTCCTCGTAATGCGTGCTCGCGCTTAATCTCATCGAATTAGACATAGGGCTACGCACCAAAGCATGTATTAGCATAAACCGGGCCATGTTGCTTTAGACGACATGCGGTTTACTACGCTTCTACAAGCATTGGGAACAACCGTCTAACCAAACAAGACCAAGGTTTTTGAAGAGGTTTTGACTCAAAAGAAGTAAAACAAAATTGAAAGATTACAACTCGATAAACCAACGATAAATTACAAACAACAAAACAACACAGAACAAACGATAAACAAGGAACGGAAAACGGAATGAGAAGGGCAAGATACACGGCCAAACACGGCCCAACCAACGGCCAAGACAAAATCAACCTAGTTCCTAAGTTAGATTCATTGGTTAGATCGAATGATTGCGAAAAGGGATAAGAAACAAGTTAGAAAACGAGTTAAAAACGATGTTGATTGATTGTCGCATGAGGGTGCATTCTACACGGCCTAAAGGGTCTATTTAGGTCAAATTCGCTAATTAATTTAACTCATCGAGTGTCAATAAGAAGGTGCTAATCACGCACTCTTATACTAGCGAGAAATTAGGTGAAAGAGAGAGATGCATTCAATTAATTACAGAATCGTCGATTGATTTTACAACTTACGTCGAAGCCACCTATCGTGTCTAATTAGGTTATTAAATTAAATTAATGTTATCTAAATATGTCGTAGGTTAACAATCAGAGGTTAAACTAACATGCAACGGGTCCTAGGGTCCATCGATTTGGCCGAGACAAAAGGGAGTCGAAAACGAAGAACAAAGTTAGATAATTGTTTTATTTATGCCCTACTTTGAACACGAGGATATGTAAATGAGACGGGGGTGTACGACCGACAGATGTAGCGGTTTCTTTTCCCATCTCAAGTCAACGCGGGTGTTCATAGTGGTACTTTAACTCATACTCGGACTAACTAGTTTCATCGTTAATTTAAAACAATCGATAAACAAACAAAAACAAACGAAAAACAAACTATAAAAAAAGCATAAAAAAACGAAATAAAAAAGGAAAGAGAAGGGGATTTGATGCACCCTCAACCTACATGTATCGTTGACACCGTCTTGGGTCGTAATCGAAGGTAGATTTTATCTCGAGAGGCCGTCGTCGACGAAGAACAAAGCACACGCGCGTTTTGGAAAGTTTCTGGACAGCGATTTTAAAACAGTGATATCTCCCTCGTTTCACGACGAAAATTCGATTTAAAAGATGTTTTGGAAACTAGAAAGAGAGGAGAACAAGGATCTTAAAGCAACCCCTGCTCGTTTTGGGTTATTGGGCACGAAAAACGAGCACAAACAGAACTGGACAGACAAGAAGAAACCGCGAAAACAGAGTGTTATTTCACTCTGTTTTTCGAGGGATTTCGTGTACTATCAAGGGCAATTTGGCTCGTAATTCTTTGTCTAATGTGTAGATGGATGTTATGTGGTTAATTAGGAACAAGAAACTCGAATTTTTATGGAGTTTTGATGGAGGAACGAAAGGGTTTTCGAAGAGGACACACAAACAGTTTCAGTTTGTGTGTCGGTTTTGTTTAGGGTTTTTGGAGGATGTTTAGGGTTTGTTTCTGAGGTTTAAAGCTTGTATGTGATGCTTGGATGTATGGAGGACTTAGAGGAATCAATGTATGGTGAAGGGGTGGTATTTATAAGGGTTTAAAATAGGGTAAAAGGGAGGAGGAGGCAGTCGGGCTCAAACCCGTATGGCTGCTGTCCATCGATTTTTGTGAGGGTTTAAGGGGGGTTTTCTTGGTGATTAAGCTAGGATAATATGGGTAGGATACTAGGGTATGGGTTAGGGTTAATGGGTACGGGTCTTGGTAGTGTTTGGAGCGGGTTTGGGCTCGGGAATTGGCTCGCAAAAACAGGGGGGGCTGCATTGGTGCGGGCTGCTTGTGAGGGGTTTGGGACGAGGATTTGGGCTGTGGTATGGGGGTTCGAACATGGGTGGATGGGTAGAGGCTTAGGTCGGTTAGTGTACTCGAGATTCGTGCCAATTCGTAAAGGAAACGGGCTCAAAAACCGAGCTAAAATCGAGCTCAAAAACAAGTGTTCAAAACGAGTTTTCTTCGTTTTTCAAATCGATTTTTCAAATCAAATAATCCATTAAAATAAATGACTTTTCAAATCAAAAATACTCATAAAATGATTTTTCAAATCAATTATTTATTTTATTTTCAATAAAATAAACTTGGAAAAATAAATTCAAAATTAAATTGAAATTACTTTAAAAAACAAACTTTAATTTAAATATCATTTAAATTAATAGAATGAACTCACTAAAGAAACATTAATTTAAATATCATTTAAATTAATAAATTACTTCATCGACGACGCCCATTCTACCTCGTAAAACGAGCCCAAATAATGACAATGACAACTAAAGAATACATGTGTCCTATCATCATCGGGTGTTTGTCGGGTTCTCTATAAATTCCAATATCGACGGATACGGGTATCTACACTACCACTAAACTTCATGTCCTTCTCGGTCTGTACGAGAAGGGAGTGTAGTGCATGAGGACTTTTCTTCAAATCATTCATATAGTAATTGGCTCTAAAGAGCGCAAAACCATCGTGGAGTGAATGAAGCATGCGGTCAATCACGATATTCTCGCTGATCTTACAATCAAGTGCCTCCAGTTTCTCGACATTCTCAATCATGCTGAGAATGTGTGGGCTAACCGGTTGGCCTTTCTGGAGTTTCGCCTCAAAGAAGAGACAAGTATGCTCATAGGTCACGATTCTCGGTGCTTTCGAGAATTCCTTAGTGAGCGTGGTGAAAATCTTGTTTGCACCTTGGGCTATGAAGCGTTTCTGCAAATTGGATTCCATTGCAAAAATGAGTACGTTCTTTATCGCACCCACTTCCACTTCCATGACGAAATCGCTATATGTGGCGATCTCGTTAGCTCCAGCCGTGGGGCCTGGGTTTGGCGGGATGGGCTCAGTCAGATATTTGAGCTTCCCGTCAGCAATGGCAGCATTCCGTAATGCCGCCTCCCAGTCCGCGAAGTTTGATCCATCATTCTTCAGTCGAGTAGACTGATTCATCTGATTCATGAAGATCCGAAGCCAGGACTCACGGTCCAATGTGGCACTTGGCATTGGGTCGTTCATACGGCCAGCCATTTTGTTATTAGCAGTTTAAATGATCGTGATCTACACTGAAAAAGAAAGGAAAAACAAAACGAAATAAGCAACTCATCGAGGTGATTTAAGTCTATTTAAAATTCATTTTAACGTGTAGACTCATTGCACTTGTATAATCGATCTACCTCAAGAATTATACAAATGATCCCAAGACTCAATTTCCGTAAATTGATAAGCCAACTGTTTGGCTAGTTCTACCGTTAGAACTCTTGGTCGATAGATTTCCGTAAATCCTATCTTTAGTCCACCATAATCACATGATCGTACGAGTGACCATAGTGTTGAGATAAAATAGGTCAATCAGTTCCAACTTACCCGACGTAGAAGGGGTCATATTATGCCTACCGACGAAGAAGGGATTCATTGGAGTTTGACCTATAAAGACTATTCTCAATTTTTGGTTATACGAGGAAGATCCCATCAACTTATTTTTAATTCATTTTAAGTGAACGAAAATCTAGCATTACGTGAATGAATTAACTTAGGTGATGGCTTATTAATTTCGTGTGACATCTGTATGTCATAGAAAACTAACGCGTAACCTCTATATGAGTCAGTTTTCATGCAAATATTAGGTGGTTTGGTTTTAGGCGGAATATGATGCAAACTATCGTTACGATGAAAAACATAAAAACAAATGCAAAACGTAAATAAAAGTCCTAGTGTGGCCTATCCTAGCAAAATGAAACATAATACAACTTTGGAATCCACCGTTGGACCCGAGAAGCTTGTCTTGATGTTCCATCTTGGTCCATGCCGTGGGAGTGAGCATCCGATTCTCCATCTTTGGTCTTCTCAAAATTACAATTTAAAATTTACAAAATATAAACCTATTTACATTCTAAATAAAAACTGTAATTACAAGGAAAGATCCAAAACGGAGATGCGAGATCTCAAAATACAACCAAGACCGTGTTCCATCATTACGGTAACACGTTCTACTAAGGCCACACTAAGTTACAACCGTTTGTAAAATTAAATACGTAATAAAAAAAATATTCATGGCATTCAAAAGTAACGATAAATAAAAATGCATCAACTAAAACAAAATTTATCCGTGACATAATTCTGTAATTATGTTAAATTTATCCAAACCACCTTTTAACAATTAAAATTATGTGACAAAACCGCTTCTATCAACTTAATTTTAATTCATGACAATCCGTTACTTTAAATCGCTTTAAAATAACTAAATGGTACGTGAGTGAACCGTTTCACTATCAAGCGAGTGTACAACATCCGTATAATGTACATTTTATGGGCACAAAAAAAATAAAACACGAAATTTTTTTTTTCAGCGGTTCATTTCAGCGGCTCAACCGAGAGCATATTTCCTCTCGAAATCGATTTGACAAAATAAAACCAATTGCAATTTTGACATTATCCGTATAAAATTAAATCTACAATTGATAAAACTTTAACATATTGCTATAAACACCGATTATAATAACAATATGCAAAAACAAATCGCAAACAAAACCAATCGATCGAGACACTAACAGTCCTCGATTGACTGATCAGACCTGAACAGTTCGGCTGACTGTTTACAACAGCACGGAAAAAAAAAATTAAAATTAAACAGCCGTGTATAACAGGTCACGGTATTCAAGGCAAAAAAAATATCGATTCAAATCGTTTTATGAAAATCACGATGAAAAATTTACGTGGCCTCGCTCTGATACCACTTGTAGGGAAATATCCGTAAAATTCCCTTAAAAATAAGGACTATAACGCAATTTATCATGTGATTAATTGTCATAAACGAAAAACAAGAGAAACGATAAAAGAATAAGAATCAACCTCGGGTCCTTTGTATAAAACGGCCTAAGAACAGAAATCAACGTAGATTTCCTCCTAATCGTTGAACCCAAGATCGTCTGAGACTATGCCCCTTGTGCTAGAAAGTACTCTCTAATTGCCTTGCAATATTGAGAGAGTTTTTGTGAGTTTTCTGATGTGAGATCTAGGATTTCAGAGAGAGTGCCTCCAAAACCCTAATTTTTGTGCAAATGACAATGATTAGGTCAAAAGGAGAGAAACTCTCCTTTTGTTCATTCGGCCGTGAGGTTGCTTAGGAGAGGGAGTGGGCTTTCCACTTTCTCCTTATTTAACTCGTGGTCCGACTCGTTTTGCTAAAATGTATATGACGGGTTTTTATTATAAATCGTCATCCTATATCGGATATTAAAATATCGACTAGTAACATGAAACAGTCGACATATTAATACTTGTCCGACATTGACAATATTGTATAATTAATTAATTCAATATACATTAATTAAATATAACCGTTTATATTCAATTTGCGAATTAACCGCTTAATTCACCTTAGCCAGTATTATTTAATCCGTATTAAATAATTATCTCAACATCGCGTTTGACTAATTATTAGTCAATAACTCCGACTAACCGCTTAGTCATATTAGGCATCAACATGACTGCATTTTCATGCCGTCACATCTCTCAAACGTATCCTATAGGTGTGACTTTTAGGGACCAGTTGATCACCGCCATCTGTATAACAATAACGTCAAACTTATCTAACAAGCCAACCGTTATTGATAAACGTGGACCAACTGATAATAATACAAAAGTATACCCTTTAATTCTTTTAGAGATTTATATGTCATTGCACTAACTGTGGAGGACACCAGCCCCAACACCACACACCTAGTTGGAAACATTGTTTTTGTAGTCATTAATTTGCAAAAATTTATCCCTTTGTTCCTTATCCCAAAATTCAACAAAAGGAAACTCGTCTATTGGTAGAAGCTCCTCCTCTTCCTCCTCGGAAGACTTTACTACCACCGACTAACGAACGGGAGCGCGCCTCTCATGTAGCCTCTTGCTACCTTGTCCACTAGTTGACATATCTATAGAAAGACAAGTATATAATCACAAACCAATTTAATTGCCAAAACAGTCCACGTTTTTAAGACCACATGAGTCGAGAAATTTGATTTTGAGGTCAAAAATCACACATAAACCATGTAAAAGGCAAGGGAATTGCAAATATATAACAAAAAGTGAAGATTCCAAGCAAATAAACACAATTTCTAACCAATTTAATGCCAAAAATCAACCCGGAATTATGAACCCTAATTCCCAAATTTTCGAAATTAGGCCTTTAATTCATCAATTATAGGGCTAAAAAGCAAGGAAATAGCAATTGTATATAAGCAATGGAAGAATTGAGATGACGTTCATTGAAATGCTTTCCTCCATCACTAATCACCGCGTGAGGCACTCCAAACCGTGGAAAGATTATTTTCTGAAACAACTTAACAACAGATTTAGCATCACAAGTGGGGGTGGCAATTGCCTCCACCCATTTAGAAACATAATCTACATCTACTAAAATATATTGATTCCCATGAGAAGTAGGGAATGGCCCTTGGTAGTCAATACCCCAAACATAAAAAATCTCTACCTCTGAGATTCCAGTTTGAGGCATCTCGTGCCTTTGCGAAATATTACCTGTTCTTTAACATGCATCCCAAGAACGGATGAAAGTAGTAGCATATTTCAATATAGTTGGCCAAAAGAAACCCGATTGCATTACCTTAGCAAAAGTCCTAGAAGGACCATGATGACCACCATAAGAAGAAGAGTGACAATGAGAGAGAATGACATGTACCTCAACCTCTGGAGTACTTCGTCTATAAATACCATATGCGCACTCCCGGAACAAGTATGGATCATCCCATAAATACCGCTTCACATCATGCATAAATCTCTTCTTCTGTTGATAAGACAAGTCAAGAGGAAGAATACCTCCAACCAAGTAATTAACATAATCTGCAAACCATGTAGTGCTCGCAACAATAGCTAGAAGATGGTCATCTGGAAAAGAATCATCAATAGGCAAAATCTCTCTTCCTGCAAATCTCAATCGAGACAAATGATCTGCAAAAACATTCTCAGCACCAGACTTATCACGAATTTCTAAATCAAATTCTTGCAATAATAAAATCCATGTAATAAGTCATGGTTTAGCTTCTTGTTTAGTTAAAAGATACTTTAATGCTGCATGGTCAGTATGAACAATAACTTTAGAACCAACAAGATAAGCTCTAAATTTGTCTAAAGCATACATAACTGCAAGAAGCTCCTTCTCCGTAGTAGCATAGTTGATCTGCACATCATCAAGAGTTTTACTTGCATAGTAAATAACATGCAACACCTTATCTTTTCTTTTCCCCAAAACAGCTCCAACTGCATAGTCACTGGCATCACACATAATCTCAAAAGGTAGATTCCAATCCGGAGATCGGATTATAGGAGCTGAGATAAGAGCTTGTTTAATCCTGTCAAAAGACTTAACACACTCATCAGTAAACACAAAAGGTGTATCTTTATGAAGCAGCTGAGTTAGAGGTTGAGCAATTTTTGAAAAATTCTTAATAAAGCGCCGATAGAACCGTGCATAACCAAGAAAACTACGCACACTCTTAACATTAACCGGGTACGGGAGTTGCTCAATTACCTCAACCTTAGCTTTGTCCACTTGGATACCTTTACCTGACACCAAATGACCAAGTACCACCCCTTCAGTAACCATGAAGTGGTACTTCTCCCAGTTGAGCACAAGATTGCTCTCCTCACAGCGCTGCAAAACCTTAGTCAAGTTTCTCAAGCAAACATCAAAATTAGTACCATACACACTGAAATCATCCATAAAGACTTCCATAATAGACTCTATGTAATCAGAAAATATGGCCATCATACAACACTGAAAGGTAGCTGGGGCATTACATAAACCAAAAGGCATTCTCCTATAAGCAAATACACCATATGGACATGTGAAAGAAGTCTTTTCCTGATCCTCAGGATGAATGGGTATCTGAAAGAAACCGGAGTAGCCATCTAGGTAACAGAAATAACTATGACATGCTAGCCTCTCTAACATTTGATCAATATAAGGAAGTGGGAAATGGTCTTTCTTAGTAGCTGTGTTCAACTTCCTATAATCAATACACATCCTCCAAACTGTAACAAGTCTAGTAGCAATTAATTCATTCTTATCATTATTACTATTGTAGTACCTCCCTTCTTAGGCACAACTTGGACAGGACTGACCCACTTAGAATCAGATATAGAGAAAATAATGCCAGCATCAAGTAATTTCTGTACCTCTTTCCTTACCACCTCCTGCATTGGACGATTTAGTCGTCTCTGACCCTGTGCACTAGGCTTGTGGCATTCTTCCAAGTGAATACGATGCATACAAAAGTCAGGACCAATACCTTATAAATCATCAATGCTATACCCAATGGACTTTTTACGAGTTTTCAAAACAGTCAACATAACAGAAAGTTGGCCTTCAGTTAGGCTAGCACTGACAATTATTGGGTTCATTTCACAGTCATCCAAAAATTCATACTTAAGATGAGAGGGAAGGGGTTTCAGTTTAGGTTTCTTTACCTTAGTAGCCTTAGATGGGCTACCTAAGCTGTATACCTTTTGCTTTGGGCATTCCTCTCCAGTAAGCAACTTCTCAATATCATCTACTTCTTGACTCCATGAACCCGTCTCATCAGCTGAATCAGAAACAAGGGTAATCTCCAGAGGATCCCTGTTTAAACACATAGCAAGACACTCATCAATAGTAAAATCAACAATATCAATACTATGACAAAGTTCTTCTATCATGGGATGTTTTAAAGCTTTTTCTAAGTTAAAAACAATAGTATCATCCTCCATAGCTAAAGTCAGTCTCCGTCTCCTAACATCTATAACCGCCCCCGCTGTGTGAAGGAATGGTCTACCTAAGATGATAGGAATTTGATTGTCTTCCGCCATATCTAAGACAACAAAATCAACGGGAATGAATAATTTCCCAACTAAAACGGGAACATCCTCCAACACACCCAATGGGTGCTTAATAGATCAATCAGCCATTTGCAAAGTCATATTAGTAACAGTCATTTGACCCATATAATTTCTTACAAATAGAATAAGGCATGACACTGACGCTAGCTCTTAAATCACAAAGAGCTTTACTAATAACAAGATGACCAATATGACAAGGAATAGAAAAACTCCCTGGATCCTTAAGCTTAGGTGGTGAATTAGCTTGCAACACGGCGCTGCACTTTTGAGTAAAAGCAACGGTCTCCACCTTATCAAAGGACCTCTTCCTTGTCAATATCTCTTTCATAAACTTCGCATAAGCCGGCACTGGAGTTATCAACTCAGTAAAAGGAACACTTACATGTAAGTTTTTCACTACCTCCATAAACCTTCCAAACTGCTTGTCCAGCTTAGACTTTTGTTGACGATGCGGAAAAGGTAGTGCAATAGTAATCGGCTTGGCTTCCTTTGCTTTAGAATCAATTTTTAAAACACCGTCATCGACCAGAGAGGTTCCTCGATCGAGCCTTAATGTCACTCAATCGAGTACTGAAGTTCCTCGATCGAGCCTTATGCTACTCGATCGAGGAACCTTGGCAGATCCGTCTTTTTGATTTTTCTCGCTTTTATTCTCATCTCGTGTTTCAGTTTCGTCAACTTCTTTTTCATCATCACTTAGCTCCAAATTACCCAATCCCTTAGGATGCATATAGGTTATCTCATCATCATTAGTGGGCAATTCTTCTTCATTACTTGGCAATTCCGGATTTTGATATGTGGTACCGCTCCTCAATTGAATGATATTAGCTTGCTCATGAGCTTGCTTACCTTAAGGAGGAAGATTTCCGGGCTGTTTTGATGAGTTATGAACCGCCATCTGAGCCACTTGGGCATCCAACATCTTATTATGGGCAATCAGCTCAGAAATTTGAGCCGTCTGCTTTTGTTGCATAGCCAAAGTTTGTTGCAAGATATTTCTCAATTCTGCCATCTCATTGTTTGGAGCTTGTTGAGGAGTTTGTTGAGGAGGTTATTGATATTGATTATTAAACTGTTGACCTCCTTAATTTTGCCTTTGATATCCTCCTTGTGGTTGATTACCACAGTTTTGAGGAATTGTATATGAATTTTTCTGTGGTTGTTGCGGCTGTGGATTTTGCACATTCTGACTAGACCATTGAAGGAAAGGATGCTCCTTCGTTCTTTCATTGTAAAAATTAGAGAAAGGTGTACCTTGCCTGAAAGATTGATAAGCATTAACCTGCTCCAATGTGCTCAAACACTCAACTGAATTATGACCATCCATACCACATCTAGCACAAGACTCCTCCTGTTGACTCATAGCATGAACTACCTCTTTATTACCCAAAGATTGGGCAGTCTTCATCTCAGCAATTTGGGCAGAAATAGCCTCTAACTGCGCCGCAAGAGCACTATCTCCACCATTCCCACGTGTACATCCCCTAGGATTTCCATACTTAGCAGTATGGATAACAATCCGATCAATCAACTTCAACGCGGTATCATCATTAGTGTTGTCCTGAAACCTCCCATTAGCTGAAGAATCTAGCAAAGCACGATGATCATCATACAACCCATTGCAAGACTGGTTGCAAAGAAACCACTTTTGAAAGCCATGACGGGGAACTGAACGGACCAAACGTTTGAAGCGAATCCATGCTCCATTCAAATATTCAGTAGCTGCTTGTTTGAAGCTGGTAATCTGATTTCTCAATGCATTAGTCTTCTGTGGTGGGAAATACCTCTTGTAGAAAGCAAGAGCTAGAGTATTCCAGTCAGTAACTCCTTGATCCTCCATATCCAAATCTCGCAACCACTCCATAGCACCATCTTTTAGAGAAAAAGGAAAGAGCACCTGCTTTACCTGATCTTGTGTCACCCCAGTTGTCAGAGGGATGGAACAACAATAAGTAACGAATTTCTCCATATGTTTTGCAGGGTCTTCAGTAGCTCTACCTCCAAATAAATTCCGTTCCACCAAATTGATGTAAGATGGACGAATCTCAAAAGTTCCATTATCCGAGGTAGGAGCTTGAATCCTTTTGGGATGGAAGCCAAAGTAGGCTCGGAATAGCTTGTTAAAGTAGGCATGATGGTAATCTCTGGAACTGGAATTTCAAGATCAGAAGTAGTGTCCTCTTCAAAGGACTTATTTTCTGAAATAGTAGAATGCTCCGTCTCAACGTCAAGTATACTCAAGTCTTCTACTTGACTCACTTCTTTCTGAAACTTTCGTCTGTAGCGAAAAGTCTTCTCTGGCTCGGGATCTATTGGAATAATCTCGGACCTAGTTGACCTGGACATACACGAAACTAACAAGAAAAGTGTGAGAACGGTCTCAAGGAACTAGGTTCCTTGAGACAAAAAGACAAAATAAACAAAAACAAACAAGAAAATTGTTGCCTCCCCGACAACGACGCCAAATTTGATAAGGCTAAAGTCGTATCACCTAATCAAAATAAATCTATCTCAGTACTAAAAAAATAGCAAGTGGTAACACAGGTATCGAATCCACAGGGAGGCGGTAATATTCAGTTTGCTAATATTTAAAGTGTCTTAAAGGTAACAATTTATGGGGGTTTTGTTTGTTTGTTTTCTATCAACTAATAGCAAGTAAATTAAAAGATGTGTAACAATAATATTAAAGAGTCTAGGATTCCGGTTCACTAGGTCAATTAAATGGGGTGTATCTTAAACAATTGTTAGGTCTATAAAACTATCTAAGGTCACACGATTGATTAATTCTATTATGCCTTTAGATTAAGTCTAACATGCAATCGTTAATATTAAACACAATTTATTTGATTATCGCAGCCTATATTAACTATAACCCTGTCGGTGAAAGCATTAATTCGCTACACTAATTATAGACTCAGGCCTTAAATCATATAACCAGAATAAAAACAATAATCAAACGATAGTTTAAACGATATTACTAACAATCAATTAATAATCCTCTTTCTAATTAACCTAGATCCCCTTCATCCTAGATGAATGATTTAGCTACTCATGATAAATTGATCAACAACAATAAAGATGGATAACAACATAATAGAAGACATGGAATAACAATAATGAATTAAAAGCATAAAACTTGAACGATAAATTATGAAGAACGATTGGTACCTTAATTAAGGAGGAAAGATTAAAAGATCCAAAGTATGAAAGCTTAGAGTATTTTCAGTCGTCGAAAAGTAATAAAAAGCGTAAAAATATAAAGCCTACGAGTTTAGAATATATATTACAAACAAGACGTGTTTTAGGAAAATACGAAAATAAGTCCATCAAAGAGATTCTTCGATCGAGCCTCAAGATACTCGATCTAGGAGGGTTACGCGATCGAGCCCTCATGTACTCGATCGAGGAACCAAGTGCAACAACTTGATTTCTTCTTATCTTCTCTTCTTATCTTCAAGTCTCCTCGTTTCTCGTGCTATGTCTCGTGTATTCCGCTATGCCATAACCGCAATGCTCATCTTTACTTGATTCACCTCGTAATGCGTCATTTCTGCATTAAAACATAAAGTAGCGGCAGTATTGACATTTCACTAATAAAGGCATATAAATGATATAATAGGCACAGAAACGGTATCAAAACAACATGAAAGGAGTTATAAAAGTGTATATAAAAGTGATACATCATATATAGAGGGAAAAGACAATATAGTTGCTGATGGATTGTCTAGGAGGTTCATTATGTTGAGTTTCAAGGAGCAAAGAGTCCTTGGGTTTGAGTATATGAAAGAGTTATATGTGGAGGATCCGGAATTTAAAGAAGAATGGGAGCTCCTTCAATCTGGCCGGATCAAACTTTGGAGCAAATACTTGGTTCAAAACGGGTTCTTATTCTTTGGAAACAGATTGTGTGTGCCTAAGGGCCTTATAGAAGTTTATTGATAAGGGAAGTGCTATAACACCCCCATCAACCAAGGAGCCTTAACAAGACCTTCCCCAACAGATAAGGGCGTTACCATCTCAGTTGCCCGAGGAATAGTAAATATCAAACGTCAATAAAAGAACAATTAAGTTTATTACAAGTTTAACTCAACAAAAGAAAGATACAACTGATAAGCCTTAACAACTATCAACTACGTGATACTATCCATGCCATGACTCGTGGTAGACTCGTCCCTCCAAAGCAACCAGCTAAGCTCCACGTATCAACCTGCTAAGTCCGACTGCATACCATAATGGATCATGACATAGACAACACAAGAAGAAAACACAGACAACCCACACAAGGTCAGTAACTGAAGAATCACACAACACTAGTTAACAACATATATACAGCTAACACCACTTCCAGTACCTATCACTCTTCTGACTGCCCGAAGGTCAAGTCCTGCCAGACTATGACCGCAACCAGTAATCCATACCGCCAGTGGGGGACCGCAGCCGTTCCCACCTAAGCCCCACCCATCTTTGCCGAGCGCAAACCCATGTTCCTTAATATGCACATCCCCTCTTGTGGCGGGTTCCCAAGGGGGGAATCAAGGGCGTGAAGCCACTCCCGCAAGTGACTCCACTCAGCCGAGAGCACACCTCGCAAATCAGAGACAAACAAACAACAACAACCAACTACAACCAATCCATACTACCAACAACTCATCATCTCCCACAACTCAAGGTGTAACATGAACTAAGGTAACTGACGACAACTCATCTCGACAAGAACAATCGTAACCATTCCCATATACCACCCATCTGTTTACGCCAACTACTCATCATCATCATCATCTACCTCTGCGAGCATGACCATCAAAATACGACTCCTTACCGAGTCATCAACCACGTACCACATACGAGAAAACACACTAACACCAACTGTTACTTCTATCTTACTAACCGAATCTTAACACTGCACGATTCCATACATCATACACATCATACACATCTTGCACAAACATTCTACTTCCTCAACCAACAATTAATTATTAAGATCCAATATAAAGTAAATTACCAGTCAATTATACAACAATGGATTCAACATTCATTTAAATTATTTTTTCACAACATTTATATTACTCAGCAATGTAACAATTCAAATTACTTAATAAATTTTACTTAGCAATTACGCACTTTACCTTCACAAAACCAAAGTTTAAATTTTAAATTAATAAGATGGAGTACAGCATAATAAACTTTAACCAACAATCTACTCAAAACATGATATTTTTGTTATATTTGGCATTTTTCCTCATACGACATTACTCTTCCCCTCTTGGAAAAAACTTCATCCCCGAAGTTGACCTTCAAGAAAAGATATAAACACTACACGAAAAGATAACTTCACCTAATCTTGACATTACGAAACAATTTAATGTATGATGAGTCCAACAATTATCATATTACCGCATTGATATTACCTGTATGACATGTATGCATAGGTGTACACCAAGGGAAAACAACCCAAAAATGAGTTCATCAAACGCAACGTTACCAAACCAACATATGTGAAAATTAAGTACTTGTTTTGAAACATAACTACTCAATATATCACTAGCTTGAAATTATCATTTCCGACAATAAAACTTAACCACCGTTTAGAAACATTAGCAATTAGCTAAAAACATGGCATCACATGAAACTAATATAAGCCACCTTGATAACACATGTAACGTAATAAGAAATATAGAAGCATGATTAAAAATCACAACACAAGACATAATCAACCAATCTTTCCCATAAGTCCAAGAGAACGGAGTATTGGGGTCAAAACAGGGGGCACTCGATTGAGTTGAAGACACTCGATCGAGTCTGGAATAGGCTACTCGATTGAGTAACACGTACTTGATCGAGTAACTAGAGGTAAGTACACTGCCTAGGTCATCCACAACAGGTACTCGATCGAGTATAGGGCACTCGATCGAGTATATGCAGGGCAGGTCACCCTCCAACGCAACATGAAGTTAAGTAATCATAGCAAATCTCCGGGGTTTCACCCTGACATCATACACATGCATTACGAGTTCAGAAAACAAAATTCGACAAAATACGGTTTTATGGCCAGTTACAAACCAAAAATAAATACAAGTATGAAGAAACAAAAGGAACAAGTATTATAAGTCTACTAGACAACAACAACAACAAGGAAATCACTCGAGGTTGCCACCTCGATCCTCCACCATCTCCTCATCTCCTCCTCCTCCTCCAGATGTGCCAGCTCCAGAAGTGCCTCCTCCTACTGTCGCTCCTATACTCGGGTCTCCTTCTGCTCTCCGTGGCGCCAGACAACCGAAGGGATAGCTCAAAGGGGCTCCCCATGTGGCCGGGTCCACTCCATAAGAGTGAAAGACTCCACTATCGTCCCCGACACCTCTCCGCCAAACTGGTTGGGCCAGGTTGGTCCCAATGCCCTGCACATATGCCATCTCATTAAGGTTCTGGAGCATTAACGTGTTGGACACCCTCTCTGTGAGCTCACTCACCTGCATCTCGAGGCTAAAAGAGGAAGGATATCTAGGGTAATAGTACCGTGGAGGCATGGGCTGCACTGGCTGAGTCTCACCAACCATCTCTCTCACTTGTCTAGGACATCTCCCCACCCTAGGTACCTGGTCCTCAGGTCTAGCCTGGTCTCCCCCAACCGGCTCCTGCATCACCTCCAAAAGACCATCATCAATCAGGTAGTACTGTCGGGTAGGGGCGGCCTCATCATCATCTGAGCCCGACGCAACCACAACCGTAGTCAAAGGCTCAGTCACAGGAAGATGCTCTGGGTCGGGTACTCTCATCCAACTCATACCCCTCACCCTACAAGCTAACCCAACACCCTCCAACACCCTCAGCCATTTTTGGCCAATGAAGTAAGCCCTGTCCAAAGTGGGCAACACTGAAACCATAGGTTTGAGAGCCGAAGAGGCCTCAAAGCTAGTCAACCTCTCTGCTAAACGGGTTGCAATAACACCACAACTCGGGTACCGGGTCGGAGATGTGGCCATTAAGGCCAAACTAGCACAAACAATGGCCTGAGCACTAAAGACTACTCGTTGCACTTGGGTGGGGTTCAGATAAGCGATCAACAACATAACCTCATGCGAGTTTAACTTACTCACATCCTTCCTATCATAAAGTAAACAAGCCAGGGCTCGGAGGAAGATCTTCAAAGTAACATGATGAACATCATTAATCAACATATTACTTAAAGTAGGACCAGATCTACAGGTGAAACAAGGCATGTAGCTTCTACCTCTACACTCAGTCGGGATATCTATAAGAGATCCCTTCTCGGGTCGGGCGAGTCTAAGGTGAGAAGCAAACTGGTCAATGGTCAAGAGAAAGCCGGTGTTCATCAGACGAAACTCTACGGTCTTTGCTGCCGTATCATAAGCAAAGGAACTCATAAACTCTAAGGTCAGGAAATGATAGGAAAGCTTCCTAAGATGATATAACCCTACCAAACCCAGGGTCTCAAAGATGTGCCTCACATCAACCTCTATGTTCAGGTCATCCAAAATACACGATGTCGATGCACCTAGTGGGTCGCATATGATGTCCAATCAACTCAACAAAAGCATCTCTTTGCTTAAAATCAGCAAAGACTACGGTGGGATACTCAGAAACCGGTGGAACAGTAGGTCCCTGACTTCCCTCCCCCACCTCAGGCTCAGCGGCTCTCGACCTCTTGCTCTGGCGGGTCACAGCTGCGTCTCTTGGCATATGTTTCAGCATGTTTTTAGCCACACAAATCGGATTTTTACATAAATAAGTGAACTTCCAAAGATTCATGTGAAGAAAAATGTCAACTGAAGTAAAGCTTTTATGACAAAATAAGAATTCCAAATACACTTTACCCTCCTAACTTCATAAAAGACAATTCAAAGCTTCAAAACACCAAATTTTCACAATTGCTAGGAGTATTGAGATATTAACCCCTCAAAGTAAAATTCACAAAAAGATTATTATTACAAAGATTTAGGCAAAAATCAGTTTTGGGCCATTTTTAAGACGGAGTTTTAAGACGAAATTTCGGGTGAAATTAGCCAAATTCAAACACCAAAGATGATACTAATAGCATTCCTTAATCTATTTCCCCCTTTAGATAAGCAAAAGATGAACAAAAATCAAAATTGTAGAACAAACCCTAGAAATTTCGGCCCAAACATACTCATAAATTGGTTTGATTTTACAATTTCTAACATCAATAACAATGATTTAAAGTGATTCTTATCAAAATACAACAATTATAATGCGAAATCCATGGGTATAAATTGAAATTTCGGAAAAATTAACACTTTCACATGCTACTAATTGATTAAAACGAAGGAAAAAGAGTAACAATCTTACCTTGAATGAGTTGCAAATAGATTGAGTGAAATAACAAGAAGGATTCAATCACAAATTACCCAAAACTTTGAGAGGAGAAAGGTTTAGAAGGATTTTAGGGTTTGGAAAGATAGGAAGAATAAGAAAAGAATGGGGGAAAAAAGGAGTATGAGTCCCGATATAACCCGTGTACTGTAGCGACATACTCGATCAAGTGACTTGGGCACTCGATCGAGAAGCCTCTACTAGATCGAGTTGGGGTTGCTCGATTCCTGCTGGCCAGAATAAACCACGATTCTGTTTTTTCCAACGATTTCGAAAAAGTGACCCACTACTAGATCGAGTAAGGTCTGCTAGGTCGTGTAAGCACTTGTACTCGGTTGAGTAAGATTAAAAAAAAGTCAAAGATTACGAATTCGGTTAACCGTTCCTGCAAAACAACAACTCGTTCCGAGTCCAGGGTATACTTGGAACTCGTCACTGGTTATTTCCATCCGATTACTATCAATTAACACTAACTCGCATATAACACGATTACCTTAACCGAACATTACACATCCTATTCCACCATATACCAAACAACTTATGATGCAATCCAACCATGACATACTTTAACTCTCTCTCTCTCTCTCTCTCACACACACACACACACACACACACACACACACACACACACACACACACACACACACACACACACACACACACACACACACACACACACACACACACACACACACACACACACACACACACACACACACACACATATATATGTATAGATCCGGTGAGAACGAACACTCGGTGAGAACGGTGAGAACGAAATTTATAATAAAATTTTACGCGCGTCGCTCACAACCAAACATCATCTCGCATTCTGTCTCAATCACATTTCAACTTTCCTCTCTCTCATCTGATCCACAGCCAACACCACCTCTTGTCTCAATCCATCACCACCACTACACGACACAACCATTCCCAGCCACCACCGGCAGTCGTCGCCGGAAAGAATCCATCCATGTAGGCTACTACTCTTACGCTCTTCATTGCTCTCCGAATCATTTCCCCAGAAAAGCCCCCAAAATAATCAAGAATTAACCTAATTATCATCAATGGCTGACATCAAACACCTCCAAATTTAATATTTAATGATAAAACTCCCTCTGATTCATTTAATAGCACCGAATTCCCTCCCTTGAAGACGTCCCTACTCCCTCTGCCAACAATATCGCTCACCTACACACCAAAATCTCCGATTTGGAAAACACAAAAATGATGTATCTGGTTAATATATTTATGTATCTGGAACAAGTTTTATGCACCTAGTCATTAATTTTGTGTATCTATATGAAGATACATTAAATTAGTGGTTAGATACATCAACAATTGGTGTAGATACGTTGAAATAACGGGAAACAAACGAAGGGGGGGATATTGTCGGCGCTCCATTGACGACGGTGATGGTACCAGTGGAATATTACTATTTCCGGTGAGGATATTGTCGGAGCTCCGTCGGCATGACAATGAGTTTTGTGATGCGTCAAAGAGGATGAAGTATAGTATTGGTTGATAAGCGGCGACCAGAAATGAATCGACGATGGTGGTAAACGCCTTTACCGACCTTTTCTATGGTGACATTAGTCGTTGTCGACGTCTGGTGGTGGTGCTGGTGAGGTTGCAAGGTGAGTAAATTGGTTCTGAGGGTGCGTCAGGGAAGGCCAATCTCGATTATGGCTAATCTCAATTATGATAATCTCGTCGCCGGCGATTGGGCATTCATTGTCGCCGGTGGTCTGAGATCCGTCGACGATCCTTGGAGAGGCATTAGGGTGGTTGTTGGTGATAGAGGGTGGTTGGGGTTTGTTGAAATTTGGGTGGGTTAAATAACTGGGTTGGGCTGTGTGAATTGAATAATTGGGTTGGGTTGTGTGAATGACGAGTGATAAGTGCATATTTTATATACTTTCATCCCCTATATTAGCTCCATTTTATTTGATATTTAGCACTTATCATTGTGTCATAAGCTAATATTTGTTGTCCTAGGTGTATTGTTGTGTTTGTTACGGTTTTGTAGGAATCTAAGCATTTAGAGGCTTTTCCCTACCATTTTATACACCAAGTTCACTAAGCTAAACAAGACCAAGTGTTGGACTAAGCATGGAGCATTGGATTGGTTTTTGCATGGAGAAATTTGATGGATTAGTTTGAGTAATGCAAATGTTGCCAACAAACAAAGTCAAAGCCCAAATGTTCAAGTCCAAGTCAAGGTGGAAAGCATAAGATTCCAACATGCTTAGGATGCTTTTTGGGAGCTCTAAAGATGTTAGATGGAGCATTTACCCGGGTGCATTAAGGGTCATTACTCACGCACTTAGGATTCCTCAAGCAATTAAGTGAGGAATTAAGCGAAAATACCCGGAAACACACGACCCCGATCGGGGCCGCATGCATCTTGCTCGTTTACGTTTCTTTATCCTCTCCTATAAATAGGAGAGGTGTTCCAAGGTCTTTTCCATCCCATTTTACGTCCAAGTTTACTACATTAAGCCTCAAGCATTATAAGTTTTCTCTCATTAGATTTCATTTCAAGTTTAAGTTGTTTAAGCATTCCTTAGTTAATCTTTCAACACTTTGTATTTCAAGAGATTCTCAAGCATTTGTTATTCAATCTTTAGGTTATTAGTTGGTTGTTCTTCCATACAAGTCCTCTTTTATAAGGTATTTCTTATTACAAGTTTACAATTTACATCATTGCTTTAGTTATCACATAGTTATCATAGTCAAGTATTTCATATTTATTTAGTTTTTCTCTTTTCATATGTTATATCACCTAATTAGTATAAATCATATAACCATGTTCAAAATTCCTTACAATTTAGTTTACATTTTACATCTTAGTATGAGTAGCTAAATTCTCTAGTCTAAAGGCTAGGGGAGCCATGCAAAATCAAACATATAATATTATTAAATAAAGTTTATAATAATTTTGATCAATTGCTTCCATCACATGTTTGCTTTGTTACGCTTAATCTTTGATTATCGGCCGTAGTCGTAGATTAAAACTTGTTTATTCATTCTAAAGTCAAGAGGCACGTAATTGAATTAGACTAAGCATGTGTGGTAGGACGACCTAGTCATGGACGAGAGTTTTTCTAGGACCCGGTCTATGGTTGATACTAATGCCGTAAGGTGGGTATCTTTAAGCCTAAGTAATTGACAAGATTATTAGTATCAAGTTTATCATGTTCATATGTTTACCTTTGCATGAGTGACCCGAACCCTTTAGACTATCTTTTATCATATTATTTACATTGCAATTTTCATTAATCATCAAACCAAACAAACCAAACCCAAAACGTAATTGACCTTGATAAAAATCCACCCATAGCAATTCACGACGTAATTCCCATTTCCTTGTGTTCGAACCCTATTACTACATTAACTTGTGTGTAGGGAAATTATTTTTGCATAGGTACGTGATACACCTATCAAATTTTGGCGCCGTTGCCGGGGAAACGGTTTTATTACATTTTGAATTGTCGATTTTTATCTTGTTTTATTTTGTCTTGAGGAACACTTGTTCCTTGAGACCGTTACTTATCATTTTCCTAGGAATTGTTGTCTTATGCCCAGGTCCTCTCGTAGTGGAGAATTGCTTTCACCGGATTCCGAGCCCGAGAAAACCTTTAGGAGAAGACGACGATTTTGGAAGGAAGTGAAAGAAGCCACTTCTCCCATACAAGTTGAAAGTGCTAGAAAGTCTTAATTAGACGATCTAGAGGTTCTTGAAGAGGAGGAGGTTTCTTATTCATCAACTCCACCACCACCACCATCTACTACCAAAAAGATGGTGAAACTTTCCGATCACTCAAAGCCGACCGCGGTCATGCTTCCGGCCGGAATCACAACCACTCAAATCACCGCGCCGGAAATCGAGATCAAGCCGGCTTTCATTAGCCTTGTGGAGAGGAAGCAATTTGGGGAAAGTCCTTTGGAGGATCCCAATTTGCATGTGCAAAACTTTTGTGATTATTGCTCCATGATCCGTCAAACGGGCGTCACCCAAGCCCAAATAAGGGAAATACTTTTCCCTTTCTCTTTGAAGGACAAGGCCAAGCTTTGGATCAATAGCCTTGACCGCACCACCTTGGGAATCACCAATTGGGAGACATTGGCTCTTGCTTTTTATCAAAAGTTTTTTCCACCGGAGAAAACTCAAACTTTGAGGAGCCAAATCACCGGATTCCGTCAACAAGCTCTTGAGAGCTTATATGAAGCTTGGGAGAGGTACAAAGAGCTTCAAAGGCAATGCCCACATCATGGGCTAGATGATTGGTTTCTAGCAATAACATTCTACAATGGATGTTGTGCCGAGTCGCGAAGGATTCTTGATTCCGCCAACAATGGGCGGTTTGATCAAATTGACACCGATCTTGCTCATTCCACGATCGAATCTATGGCGATCCATGACGCCCAATATGTCAATTCTCGAGTTGTGCCATCTAAAGGTAAAGAATAATCCTCCAACAACTCCGTTTTGCTAGCTCAAATTGCCTTGCTCCAACAACAATTGGCGGAAAGAGATGCTAAAGATTCCATTCAACAACTCAATATTGTGTCTTCAGCGAGCCAAATCATCGTTTGTGACGGTTGTGGAGGTGCGGGTCATTATGCCGCTCATTGCCGAGCCCCCATTGAAGAGGTAAATACTTTTCAAGCTTTTAGACAAAGTTCATATCCACCGGGTACATTTTCCAACACTTATAACCCGAATTCAAAATTCCATCCGAACTTGTCTTACACTAGCAACAATGTGCTTAACCGTCAACCTCCACCACAACAAAATGCCTATGTTCCTCAACAACAAAAGTATATCCCTCCGCCGGGTTATCAAAATCAACAAAGGCCCCCACAAAACAATTACCAACAAAATCCACCACAAAATGGCCAACAAAACAATCAAGGAGTGGGTAAGCTCGAGGGCATGATCATCCAAATGCAAAGGGAACTATTGGCTCAAATTCAAAAGAATGATCAAGCTCATAGTGCCGTGGTCAAGATGTTGGAACAATAAGTGGCTCAATTAGCCGCTTCTAATTCTCAAAGGAAGAATGGTCAACTACCTCCCCAAGGTGAGCAACCACATGAAACCGTTAATTCTATTTCCTTGAGAAGTGGTTCAAGCTATGATGGGCCATCCATGACTTTGGATGATGAGGTGGTTGTTAAAAAGGCTAAGCTTGGGGGAAATGACAAAAAGAAGGCTAGTGAAGAGCCTATTGTTAAAGATCGTGTGCCATTTCCTCATCAATTGTTGATGCTAAAGAGGAAGAGCAAGCTTGATGCTAAAGATGTTGGGTCTCCGATGCCAAAAGAAAGTGATGAGGTGGTTGTTGAAGAAATCTCTCCTAATGCTAAGGAGAGTGATGCCGTTTCAAAGAAAGTGGATGCTCCCAAGGAGAATGAGAAAGAGATAGTGAAAGATGTGGAGGATGCTCCTCCCAAAGAAGTTGTTCAAGTACCATTTCCCTATCGTCTAGCAAAGCACAAGGAGGAAGGTAAGTTTGCTAAATTTTTGGAAGTTTGTAAGAATTTGCAAGTCACCATCCCGTTTATGGAATTGCTTACCCAAGTCCCTTCTTACGCAAAGTTTATGAAGGAAATCCTCTCAAAGAAGCGATCCTTCAATGAGGTTGAGACCATAACTTTCACCGAAGAGTGTAGTGCACTCTTACAAAACGAGTCTCCCCCGAAACTTAAGGACCCCGGTAGCTATTCTATTCCTTGCACTATAGGCAAATATACCATTGATAAGGCCCTTTGCGACCTAGGTGCTAGTGTAAGTGTCATGCCCTATTCCCTTTGTGAAAAACTTAACATGGGTGCTTTAAAATGCACAAGTATTACATTGCAAATGGCGGACCGTTCTTTAAAGCGACCTTTAGGTGTCTTAGAAGATGTTCCCGTCAAAGTTGGCAAGTTTTTCATACCCGTTGACTTCCTCATACTTGATATGGCCGAGGACTCACAAACCCCAATTATATTAGGTAGGCCATTTTTACGCACCGTGGGTGCGTTAATTGATGTGAAAAATGGGAGGTTGACGTTGGAAGTGGGTGATGACCGGGTTTCCTTTAGCAAAAACAACACCATTAGAAGCCCAATGTTACAAGAGTCTGGTTATTTATTTAGCACTGTGGACTCTTCTTATGCCTCTACTATGCTTGGATCCTCACTAACGGATCCGTTCGAGGACGATATGGGTGTTGTTTGCTTTGTAGGTGACGATTCTAAGGGCACTAATGCTATGAGTGCCAAGAAGAAAAGGAAATTTTATTTGAACAATTTCAAATGGTTGCGGAATGCAAAGATAGCTATGAAATGGAGCTTGGTTGGTGGCAAGCTCTAGAACAAAAATTGAATCAAATAGCTTCTTACGTCGTGCGGGACGTTAAACCAGCGCTTCTTGGGAGGCAACCCAAGCTTTTTACTGCTTTTATTTCTTTTTGTTTTTAATTTTCTGCAATTTATTGTTTTTAGTAGATTAGTAATAAAAATGTTCGACTTGATGATGTTTCTTTTTGTGATTTTTAGGTGAAAATGAAGGAAGAAGAATTAGAAGTAAATTTGGCACGCTTCCCCATGCAACAACCCCGCTCGGGGACGTGGTTTTCAAGAAACGAGAAGGAATTAAATCAATGCGGAAAAGAGTCAAAACCTGAAGAGGTGGTCAACCCCGATCGGGGTTGGTGGCCCCGATCGGGGTCGTGGTTCTGTGACTTTCTGGCCTTCTCTTTATACGGGTAAAAAAAGGGGATCGAATTCTTTCGATCATTTTCACACCCGATGGTATTTTCTCTTCCTTTCTCTTCCGTTTTTCTATAATTCTTCACCTTAATCACAAAGAAACATCTTCATCCCCCGAATTCATGCTAGCTTGGGGGAGATTGGCAAGTCGAGTATGTTTTTCATTGCTTTGCATATTAGTTTAGATCTTGCATCCCATTAAACATAACCTCTAGTCCTTCTTGTTTTGTGCTTTGAGCCATTTTTATGGTTTGATTGGGTGATTTGATAGTTGGCACATTGAGGACAATGTGATGTTTAGCTTGGGGGGAGATATTGCATTTGCATATAGTTTAGTTTGCATGTAGTGTAGGAAATTTGAAAATTTTTGAGAGAAATTTTTGCTTTGTGCTTGCTTGTTGCCTACTTTCCTCTTTGCTTATCCTAATAATGGCTTATTTCTAATGATTTTTTTCTTTCATGTTGGGATATTAGCTACATGGGGATGTCTTGACATAGTAGGTGGGAGATGGAGAATGAACCGAATAGGCTTGATCTTGACTTGTGGCAAGCTACAAAATGGTAAGGTAGAGCCTCTCTTTGACCGATGCATCCATATCCGGTCTCTCTTAGGTGAGTGTAGGTGTCTCCTTATAATGTGTGTTTCATCAAAACGCACAAGTATGGTTCTCATGTCATCTCTTGGTAAGCATGCATTCACTTGTTATAGCATTTTGGAGCCATTCACATGAATATAGTTGCCTTCTTGACCCCTTCACAAACAAATTTTCCCTAGCTACATTATAACTTGCCTACCTTGTTGAGCTAGTAGCTTGTTTGGTCTTGTTTGGGTGCTCAATTGGGATTTGTTTCAAAGTTTGAAAATCATGTGAGCTTGGTCTTAATTCTCAAGAAAAAAAAAAGAAAAGAAGAGAAAAAAAAATGAAAAAGTTGAAGTGATGAAATTGGAAAATGAAAGAAAATGAAAAAAAAAAATGAAGATGGAAAAAACTGAATGAATGAGAAAAATCATGAAAAAAAGAAGTATGCATTGAAAAAAAAAAGAAAAAGAGAAGAAGAAGTTGATGTGAAAAACTCTCATGCATTATTCACATATTTTGGAGAGTTTTCTTATGATTTGAATTGCAAAATTGGGTTAGAATTGGGTTTGAGCATCCTTACAATTTGGTTGTTGCTAGCTTGACATTAGCTCCACAATCCATAATTCATTTGTTCCCCCTTCTTACCCATTACATATTGCCTTCTTCCTACCCATTTGGCTTCTTTATCATGCTTGCATTTGATTGTTTTGGCTTGCTAGTCTTGATTGTTTACCATATTAGATTGCGGGCACATTTTTATAAGTCGAGGATAGTTGAGTGATCATTCGCATAATTGTCCTTTCACATAAAAAGAGTTGAGTGCCCCGTGAGAGTCCATAAGTCACAAGATCGCGCAAGAGCTTAAAGGTTCATTCAAAGTTTTCTATGCTACGCCGTCGTGTAAATCTCATCCATGTTTTGCTTTATTCCTTGCCCAAGTTGTTTCGGGTTTCAAAAATCATTATGCTTAGCTTGTTTGGATATTGCAATTGATGGGATTTGGTTTCTTGTTTGAGGACAAGCAAGGGTTTAGCTTGAGGGAGTTTGATAAGTGCATATTTTATATACTTTCATCCCCTATATTAGGTCCATTTTATTTGATATTTAGCACTTATCATAGTGTCATAAGCTAATATTTGTTGTCCTAGGCGTATTGTTGTGTTTGTTACGGTTTTATAGGAATCTAAGCATTTAGAGGCTTTTTCCTACCATTTTATACACCAAGTTCACTAAGCTAAACAAGACCAAGTGTTGGACTAAGCATGGAGCATTGGATTGGGTTTTGCATGGAGAAATTTGATGGATTAGTTTGAGTAATGCAAATGTTGCCAACAAACAAAGTCAAAGTCAAAGCCCAAATGTTCAAGTCCAAGTCAAGGTGGAAAGCATAAGATTCCAACATGCTTAGGATGCTTTTTGGGAGCTCTAAAGATGTTAGATGGAGCATTTACCCGGGTGCATTAAGGGTCATTAATCACGCACTTAGGATTCCTCAAGCAATTAAGTGAGGAATTAAGCGAAAATACCCGGAAACACACGACCCCGATCGGGGCCACCTAACCCCGATCGGGGCCGCATGCATCTTGCTCGTTTACGTTTCTTTATCCTCTCCTATAAATAGGAGAGGTGTTCCAAGGTCTTTTCCATCCCATTTTATGTCCAAGTTTACTACATTAATTCTCAAGCATTATAAGTTTTCTCTCATTAGATTTCATTTCAAGTTTAAGTTATTTAAGCATTCCTTAGTTAATCTTTCAACACTTTGTATTTCAAGAGATTCTCAAGCATTTGTTATTCAATCTTTTGGTTATTAGTTGGTTGTTCTTCCATACAAGTCCTCTTTTATAAGTTATTTCTTATTACAAGTTTACAATTTACATCATTGCTTTAGTTATCACATAGTTATCATAGTCAAGTATTTCATATTTATTTAGTTTTGCTCTTTTCATATGTTATATCACCTAATTAGTATAAATCATATAACCATGTTCAACATTCCTTACAATTTAGTTTACATTTTACATCTTAGTATGAGTAGCTAAATTCTCTAGTCTAAAGGCTAGGGGAGCCATGCAAAATCAAACATATAATATGATTAAATAAAGTTTATAATAATTTTGATCAATTGCTTCCATCACATGTTTGCTTTGTTACGCTTAATCTTTGATTATCGGCGTAGTCGTAGATTAAAACTTGTTTATTCGTTCTAAAGTCGAGAGGCACGGAATTGAATTAGACTAAGCATGTGTGGTAGGACGACCTAGTCATGGACGAGAGTTTTTCTAGGACCCGGTCTATGGTTGATACTAATGCCGTAAGGTGGGTAACTTTAAGCCTAAGTAATTGACAAGATTATTAGTATCAAGTTTATCATGTTCATATGTTTACCTTTGCATGAGTGACCCGAACCCTTTAGACTATCTTTTATCATATTATTTACATTGCAATTTTCATTAATCATCAAACCAAACAAATCAAACCCAAAACGTAATCGACCTTGATAAAAATCCACCCATAGCAATTCACGACGTAATTCCCGTTTCCTTGTGTTCGACCCCTATTACTACATTAACTTGTGTCTAGGGAAATTATTTTTGCATAGGTACGCGATAAACCTATCAACGAGGGAGTGGATCAGTGGAGGTTAACTTAATTAGTGGGCTGTTCTCACCGTTCTCACTGAATAGTCGTTCTCACCAAATCCTATATGTGTGTATATATATATATATATATATATATATAGAGAGAGAGAGAGAGAGAGAGAAGAGATCATGTATGGCCATGTATATGTATTGAGTCCATAAGTTCTATTATGACCCATTGGATGGAGGGAGATGGAGGGATGAGATGAATTCACCAAAAGGTGGTTAAAAGCCTAATAAACACACTTCACTAATCCACCTAATTAAACACTAATTTGCTATATATTTGTTTCCACTCACTCATTTCTCTCTCATCTCACACATTTCACCCACCTCCTCTCTAAAACCCCCAAAAATAAAAAAAACCCAAAAAATCCAAATAAATAAAAAAACCCAAAAATAAAAAAACCCAAAAAATCCAAATAAATAAAAAAACCCAAAAAAATAAAAAATCCAATTAAATCAAAATCTTTTTTCCTTATACACCACTACCTCACCCAACACCATCCACCCACCGCCACCGTCTCACCACCCGATCTCGTTTCACTTTCAGTTAAGGTTTTTTTTTTTTTCCGGTTTTGTGGTATATTATTTGTTTGGAGTTTTTTTTCTATTTGTTAGTATTAATCTTAGACATATTAAAGTTATTATAATGCATATTTTGACATTTTAAATATCGTCTTGTTTTTTATTTTTTCAAATGTCGTTTCTTTAAAATTCGTCTTGTTACATAAATTTTTCAGTTTTAGTATTTAAATTTAAATGTATATTTATTTATTTTTTCTCAAATTTCAATGTTTATAACTTCAACCTCTTGTTTTATAAAATTATTTAAAATCTCGTCTTGTTAAATTTCGTCTTATTTTATGAAGTTTTTAGTTTTAATATTTAAACTTCAACGTGTATAACTTCAATTCACATTATGTACAACTTCAATGTACATTATGTGCAACTTCAATCTCATCTTCTTATTGTGTTGGTTTCAAATCTAAATTTTTATTTATACTAAAGTTATACAATTTTGTACTAAAGTTATACAAAAAATCATTAAAGTTATAATATTATGGACTAAAGTTACACGATTTTGGATTAAAGTTATACAAAAAATGAATAAAGGTATACTATTATGGACTAAAGTTACACAATTTTGGACTAAAGTTATACTATTATAGACTAAAGTTATACAGAAAAAGATTAAAGTTATACAAAAAAGGACTAAAAGTTATACAAAAAAGGACTAAAGTTATACTATTATAGACTAAAGTTATATAAATTGTGTACAACTTCAAAGACATTTTGTACAACTTCAATCAACATTAAGTATAACTTCACTGACATTATATATAACTTCAATCCACATTGTGTGCAACTTCGATGACATTGTGTTCAACTTCACTGTTATTATGAATAACTTTAGTGCATATTTGTATAACTTTAGTCCAAATTTGTATAACTTTAATCCATATTTGTATAACTTTAAGTCCAAATAACTCTAGTCCATAAAGTGACATTATTTAGTCCAAAATTGTGCAACTTTAGTCCAAAAATGAAGAGAAATGAGAAGAATAAGAGATTTAATATTTTAAGCGTATAACTTTAGTCCAAAATTGTATAACTTTAGTCCAAAATTGTATATCTTTAGTCCAAGATTGTATAACTTTAGTCCAAAATTGTATAACTTTAATGCACGCAGTATATAACTTTAATAGACAAGATGTATAACTTTAATGCACCCAGTGTATAACTTTAATAAACAAGATGTAGAACTTTAGTCCAAAATTTGTGTAACTTTAATTTATACAATGTATAACTTTAGTAGTTAATAGTATAACTTTATTTTGATTATTGTATAACTTGATTAAAATATGAAACTTGAAAAATAACAAATTAGAAATTAAAAACAACAAAGATAAAAAATTAGAAAATACAATACAATAATAAATAATCTAACAAAAAAATATAGTGGACTGAAAAAAGTAGATCTGAAAAAAATAAATAATAAAAAAAATCAAACTTTAATAAAAGAAGAAACCAAAATCCAAACCAACAATACTAGAAAAACAAAAATCCTTATCTAAAAAAAACCCATAATATGTAAACACTGAAAAAAGGCCAAAAAAAATAATGAAAAAAAAAACCGAAAGACATCCCACAAACCAAATTCTCAAAAAAATAAAAAAAATAATAGTGTAACCAAATTCTCAAAAAATTTATAGATCGTGTGTATAACTTTAATGCACGCAGTGTATAACTTTAATAGACAATATGTATAACTTTAGTCATAAAAATTGTAACTTTAATGTTTCAAGGGTAAAACTTTAGTCGTAAATAGTGTAACTTTAATGTTTCAAGGGTATAACTTTAGTCATAAAATGTATAACTTTAGTCGTAATTCGTAAATAAAAAAACAATACTAGATCTGGAAAAATAAAGCCATTATCTAAATATCAAATTGTAATATAAGACATATTTGAAATAAAAAAATATAAAGTAAGTAAATAACAACACACAACAAAATAGTATAAATTGTATAACTTTAATTTTTGAAGAATATAACTTTTGTCGTAAATAGTATAACTTTAATGTTTAAAGCGTATAGCTTTAGTCGTAAATAGTATAACTTTAATGTTTTAAGTGTATAACTTTAGTCGTAAATAGTATAACTTTTATAAAAACCAAATAAATATGAAAAATCGTAATTAATCAACAAATATTAAATCTGAACAAATTAAATAACAACCCATCAATAACCAACAAAAATTAAAAAACCAAATAACAATAACAAAATAAAGTAAATCTGACAAAAACACTAAAAAAAAAACGAGACAAACACAAGCTAATTAAAGAATTAAAAAACCGGCCTATGACCGGCCTATGACAAACACAAGCTAATAAATACCAAAAAAACAAAAAAAAAAAAAAAACGAAAATAAAACAGAAGAAACAAAAAAGCAAAAACAAAAAACAACATATACAAAATCTTAAATAAAAAAAAAAAAATAAAGCCAAAAAACCGGCCTATGACCACCGCACCCACGAAACCACCATTTTCTGACCCGTGGTGTTTAGGCGGCAGCAGGGAGGGAGAAAGGTGGTACGACAGTGAGTGTGGTTGTTGATGTCGGTTGTTGCGGTGGCCGTGAAGGAGGGAGGATGGTCAGATCTGGTGTTTAGGGTGTCGGGTTTTGGGTTGTGGAGGGCGAGAGTGAATGAGGCGCGATGGTGTCGGGGTGTGCGAGTCAGTGAGGTGGTAGGTGGCCGTGGGGTTGTCGGGTGTGCGAGTCAGTTGTGTTGTCGGGTGGAGGGAGGTGGCCGTGGGGTTGTCGGGTGAGGTAGTCGGGGGTAGTGCGGGTCGATCTGCTGTTGTTGTTGGTGACGGTGGTCTGGTGCGGAGGTGGGATGGTTGGCGGTAGGAGGAAGGACGAAGGGGATATTGGTGGTGTTTTGTTTTTGTTTGGTTTTTTTTGTATGTTTTTTTTTTTAGTTTATGAAATGAGAGAAGTGAGATAGAGAGAAGGAGTGTGGTTGTGATAATGAGAGGAGAGGAATGATTAATGAGGGGAATAATTGAGTTGAGGAGGAAATTAGAGTAATAAGCATTTTGTTTAGTGAGATTAGTTTGTAGCCTTTCATTTTGATTGAATCTCATCCCTCCATCCACTATATCCAAAGGCTTCTATAAAGACTTAGGGACTCATTATATATGAGGGCCTTACAAGAACCCCTCTCTATGTATATGTATATAATGATAACCGTGAGAACCATTTACAAGTGTTAGATCTCAAATAAGTGAATGGCTAAGATTAACTCAGCTAATTCCCCACATCGACCCTTCAAAGTCCAACCCTGTCATAATTCATTATAAATTTTCATTCTTATCCTTTTTTTTTCTCTCTCTGCACTACATTTGTTTTCTTGTTCGAACATCAATTTCGAGAGTCCGCGTTCGATCACATTCCAGATTTTGTGAATTCAACTTCGTCATGCTTTCTTCATCAATGGACGCTGTGGATTTCACGAGGTAAAGACTTGAAATTGATTTTGTTTTGGTGACATTAGGGTTTATATTTTTATATCTTTTTAATTTTACGATTCATCAATTAAATTAGTCGAAATTAGTGTTTATATTTATCAATGTAATTTGTATTTCTTCGTTGATGATAAATAGCTTTTATATTCATCAATTTAGATGATGTAATTCGTTGTCGTCACTTGTCGTTGTTGAATTCTGGTGTTATGACTGAACCATTTTAGTGTTCAATGAAAAACACTCATTTGGTGAGCATATACACATGGTGAAGAGATCAGTACTTATTGTTTTTGGGTTTTACAGTTTTTCATTGTCAAAAAGTGTGAGACTGACATCGAAAGTTTTTATTTCCACAGGCTCGACTTGTGTGAGATTTGTGTATTTGGAGACCTAACTTCTGTACGTGGAGTACTAAAGTGTGTATCTATGTGGTTTATAAAGGTCTGTTCTGTAACTCAATGTGATTTTCACTTATAGTTAATTTTTAATTATGTTAAATATTTGACTTGAAGAAATGGCACAACCTCAGTTTCCTTTGTTAATGTTTAATTTTTTAAATATTTCATGCATGTACAAGGGTGTTTAATGCACATATATTATTTTTTCATGCATCTACAAGACTACTTCATGCACTGATAAAGCTATTTCACCCAAAAACTCTTGCCATTCTTTTAGGATGGGAAAGGGTTTAGATTAAAATTAGTGTCCTTAACTAGACCGAAAAAGGGTTCAGGGTAAGATGAGCCAAACCCGACACCGCGGGGTTGGCTCATCCTACCCTAAACCATTTTCCGGAAAAGTCATTCGAACGCCTTCAAGATCAAAAGACACCCGACACCCGACACCCGACACCCTAGAGGGTCAGAGTGAACCCTTTTCAAGGGGGACGAGTTTAAAATTAGAAGAATAGTGTTCTAAAGTAGGACGAGAAAGGGTTTAGAGTTAGTTTAGGCGGGACCGTACCCTTTCCCCTGTTACAAGGACGAGGATAAAAAACAAACCTAAACCCTAAAATGGGAGGGTTTAAGGTGTAACATTGTTGCCACTTAGCTTCTTTTAATGTAACAATGAGATTTTGCATATTTTATGCATGTACAAGGTTATTTAATGCACATATATTGCTTTTTCATGCACTAATAAGGCTATGGCAGCCAAAACTCTTGACATTCTTTTTGGACGGGAAAGGGTTTAAATTAAAATTAGTGTCCTTATAAAAAATAGTTTCGCATTGCGGGGTTGTCTAATCCTACCCTAAACCCTTTTCCGGAAAAGTGATTCGAAAGACACCCTAGACGAGCAGAGTGAACCATTTCTGAGGGGCACGAGTTTAAAATTAGGGAATAGCGTCCTAAAGTAGGACGAGAAAGGGTTTACGGTTGGACCGCTATGCGGAGCCCCCCTACTCCAACCCTAAACCTTTTCCCTTATTACAAGGACGAGGGTAAAAAAGACAACCCTAAACCCTACAATGGGAGGGTTTAAGTTTAGGGTTTGGTTAAGCAGTGACATTGTTGTCACTTAGATTATTTTAATGTAACGAGATTTTACATATTTCATGCATGTACAAAGTTGTTTAATGCACATATATTACTTTTTCATGCATCTACAAGGCTACTCCATGCACTGATAAGGCTATTGCACCCAAAACTCTTACCATTCTTGTAGGGTGGGAAAGGGTTTAGGGTATGATTAGGAGGAGCTGTCTAATCCAACCCTAAACCCGTTCCCTGATTATCGAAACGGGTTTAAATTAAAATTAGTGTCCTTATCTAGGCCGGAAAAGGTTTAAGGTAGGATTAACCCAAATAAACAGTTCAACTCATTTAGTTTATGTATGTAGTGATTATTTACGTGTATCTAATGAATATTTCTACGCATCTAGTCTTATTTCTACGTGCATAAAACACGCTTAGTGTGAAGGGGAGAGCGTGTCAGTTTTGGTGAAGGAAGGCATTGGCAGTCCTCGACGACCCCCTCCCCCTCATCGCAGCCATGACATGGTGGTTTTCTTGGAGAGGAGGGCGTGTCAGCTTTGGTGGTTGTAGACTGGTTTAAGTTTTGTGGATGGTGGAGAGAAGGGGTGATATCGTCTGGATTGTGTTGTGGATGGGGAATGGGCGAGGGTATTTGTGTTCATGTGATTAATTGAGTGGTAATGGCTGGTAGTGAAAATCAAAGGTGTATTTTAATCTTATTACTACGACATGGAAATAGGGAACAAAAGTCAACTCAACCAAAAAAAAGGAACAAGGGAAAAAAATCCCAACTCAGATAGACTATTTGATTTTAAAATATAGTGAGTTTATATTATCTTTGATATAGTCATTAACGTTTCTACATTACGAATATTTACATTTTACTTATTTTGAAAGTCAATTAGCTCAAATGGCAGAGCATTGTGTAATGCACAAGATGTGGGTTCAACTCCCATATTGACTAGCATTGTGTAATGCCCAAGATGTGGGTTCAACTCCCATATTGACTATGAAATACTAGTGTTTCTTTTACATTTAGATTGCCTAAGACCAAAATGTTTGGTCATAGTTTCTTTTACAACAGTTTCTATACTAGTCTGTGAACTTCTAATCACTACACAAGTACAAAAATATTACATCCCCTCCTTGGCGTTCTTGCTGCACGCTCGAGTTTAATTATAGTCTGCTCGTTTTTACCCAAGTATGATAATGGCATGCTTAATCTTAGTTGTACTGTACCGCTTGAATCTCGACACTAAGTTGCAAACATGTGATTTGTTATCGATAGGCTATATGGGATTCAAACCCATATCTTTGTACAAATTTAGCACTTTGCTCTACCATTGAGCTAATAGCCTTTAATATACGCTAAACAAAGATTAAATGAGGGCTATACATAACACAGTTCTCCAAAGAGATAAATCAAAACATATTATAGAATTTAGAAGAGGGTCAAATACCAACAGTCGATATATATCCAAAACACAAAACACAAATCTCAACATCTAACATCTAAAAATTGATAGAAAGATTGATTATTCAAATGTTTAATTCCTAAATAATATTCTCTATACTGATCAAAGCTTCAAGTTCACAACAATTCTCTCATATTTCAGAAGATCTTGAAACAAATAGCACAACTATCACTTACTACATTAAAACAAACATAGAAAATTCTATGCCTATCAGCCCTCAAAACCCTCACCGGCATCACAACTCAAGCCCTTCACCATCACAACTCAGGCTCCTTGTCAACATCATAATTCCAGAAGTCAAAATCTAAAAGCCTGAAAAAATATGTCAAGATCCAAGGGAGGGTTTTCTTAAAGTATCATGATTTTGTGTTTCATTTGTTACATTAAAACAAACACACAAATAAAATGATAATAATACACTAATTTGTCCTAGGCACACTACAATATTTACAACATACATTAAAATAGGTAGTAGATACACTAATAAGGTTACGAGCTACATACATAAAAAGAGATATCATCACACCAACTGTATAATAGAATGCATAATCTTAAAAAGTCTCACATAGAGAGGAAACTGCTCCACTACTCCAGCACATATATAAGATCTTAATTAATCAACCTGAAAACCCAGCACCAAAGACAAAGACTGGCTTAAAAAAAATTAAGTAATGCAGAATTCACGGCAATTATTTCCTTCTAAACTGCTTTTTAACAGTCATGTTACAAATGTAAGGGCAGTTGTTAGGATGGGTTGGAGTAGGAGGAGAGGCATTGGCACCCTTCCGATTAAAAGACACCTCCACTATCCTAGCTAAGTCTCCAATATTTCCATCGCTTGCATCCTCCATACAAAGCTCGATTAAAGTAACAGCATGAGGCATCAAGCTTCTCCCCTCATGAGATGGAGGCTAGGTTAGAATTAGGGTAGAAAATGATCTCTCCTCTCTCTTAATAAACCGAAAAAGAGAAGGTTAAATGGAGATATTATTTACCCTAATTCGGCCCACATTAACGAAAATAAAGAGGAGTATACTTTCCTTATTTTCGGTTATTCCAAAAATGTATAAAATGTGTTAAATATAAATTGTCATCTAGTGAGGATCGATCCCATAACCTCTTGGTTTGAGTACCCTTCCTATTACCACTATGACACATTCATCTTGTTGATTAAATATAACCGATTACATTTAATTACGAATTAACATATTAATTTGTCCAAACTTACATCATATACATTAATTAAATATAACTTATTATATTCAATTTACGAATTGACAGTTAATTCGTCTCAACTAATATTATTTAATCTGCATTAAACAATTGTCTCATCAACACATTGACTAACTATTTAGTCATATAAGGCATCAATGTGATTACATTTCCATAACCACATCTCTCAAACACATCCTATAGGTGTGACATTTAGGGACCAGTTGATCACCGCCATCTGTATGATAATAACGTCAAACTTTCTAGCAAGCCAACCGTTATTAGGTAATCGTTAATCAACTGATAAAATACGAAGTATACCCTTGTGAACCTGTAAGAGATTTACAAATGTTATCACACTAATTTGTGGAGGACACAAGCTCCAACACGTTAATCATCAGGCTTTGTGGCGGATGGCTAACCGGTGGAGAGCGCTTGCTGGTGACCTGACTGCGAGGGAGGCTTAGCTTGCACAAGTGCTTTTTTTATTGGTTGTTTTGTCTGTTTTTGTGTTGCATTTCACGTTTAGATCTCAATGACCTGTATTGTGTTCTGCAGGGTACTGTGGATCTGGGGGAGCTTGCTCGGGTCTATACTGAGTTGGATGCAGCGAGGTCGATGATCGAGTCGCAGGTGTTGGGGATCATCGGTCGGAACCAGGAGCTGAGGCGTCGCGAGGACGGGTTGCGGAGCCGAGATGTGGAGATTGCTTCTCTCAGGTCTCAGTTGGCTGCAGCGTAGGAGCTTCGCGTCACGATGGAGTACGAGACGTTGGAGAGCTTTCCTGAGAGGGGGCCCTGAGCAGGAGGTGGTGTCTGCTTTGCCCGCGACTCCTCGTGAGACCGAGACTGGTCCACCGAGAGGCGTTGAGTAGTTGTAGTTGTTCGTCTGTGGTTTTGGCTTTTGTTTGTACATGTGTATATTTTGCATGAGGCGGTTTGTATATATGTGTTTTTGGATTGTAGTTTATTTGTGTTTGTCTTTTTTGTGTTGTGTTTCGGAGAGGCACGGTCAGCGGTTGATTTACCATTGCTTTGCATTTATTCCTGCATCGTTAGTGTAGAAAACAGGTAGCACCTACGTATAAACGCAAACACGCAAAAGCATTTGATGAAAACAAAAATAACCACGATGATTCGAAGTTAAAATTGAAATTTTGAAAAGAAAATTTTGAAAATTCCGCGACAGGTCGTCATGTTTGGATTTTTCAAGTAAAATTGATTTGAAATTTTGGGCAATTAATTCGTGTTTGAATTAAATTGCATCGAATTTTGCCGAAAATTGATTTGTAACTCGAAAAACTAAAACTCAAACCGTCACGGATGAATTTTAAAAGAGATTTTGCGAGTGTATTTGATTTGATATTTGTGAAATCAAGATTAGGAATTGCAAGAGCTTGAATTTTTGAAGAAAATTGACGTCGTGTTATCAATTCTCGATTTTTGTGGAAAATGCGAAAAAGCGAGAAATTTTCGGAACTTTCGATTGACATGAAAATGATCCGTCGCGGATCGGGTCGACTAGCCCTTAACCCCCTAAAAAAAGAAGAGAAAAATTCGTATGTTTAAAGCCGCGTCATGGAAACCGTGTCGGATTTCGTAAAACGCGAAAACAAGGGAATGTGAGTGTGAGAAAACACAAAAATTCCTGGATAGGCCTGAAGAGGCTCGATCCTTAAGACGAGAGAATCTAGGTGTCAGGAAGAAACACAACTTAGTAAGGACAAATCAAGGTGCGAATCCTGAGGACCAGCTCAAAGAGGCGCGAGGCCATAGGCGATGGAAGTGCGCTTCCCCTTTTTTCGGAAAAAAGCGCTGATTGTTTTATATAAATAGGGACGTTTGTGCTTCATTGTTTCATAATCCGAAACACGAAAAACAACTCTACAAAAACCTTTCTTCTTCTTCCACAAAATAATTCATGGATGCTTTCGAAAATAGGTTGCGACATTGGTGTCGGGATTTATCGCCTCCCAAGAAGTATCAACTCGTTGTAAAGGGAGTTGGTCAATTGTTGGTGCTTCATCAAGTCAAGGCTAAATCCTCATTCCTTGAAGCATGCTCTCGGTTTTGGGATTCAAAACATCATATTTTCGTTTTCCCGAAAGGTAAAATTTGCCCTCTTGTCGAAGAAGTGGACGCCATTGGTGGATGGTCGGGTTGTACTCTGGTGCTTTCTCCGACTTGGTTGTGTTACAAAGAGAAGTTTCATTCATTGTTGGGCTTGTCAACGAGCCAAGTGAACTCTCTCCTTGCTCCCCATGGTGTGGATATGTTGGCTCTTATCAACATCTTCTCAAACCGGTTGGATGTTAATGTCTCGGAGGTGGCTAGGAGAAGGGATCTTGCCTTTTGCCTAGTGCATTCATACCTCCTTGTCGATGCCTTGAAGAAAGAGGGGTCAAGATGGTATGGTAGTATGACCCTTGTTCACATAGTTGAGCAAATGGAACATGGTTGGGATCCATCATGGTTGGTGCTTGGCGAGATCATCCAAGCTTTGGATAAGAAGGGCTCTTGTGGAGAATCTCCCTCGTTTGGATCACCAAGGGTCCTCCAAGTGTGGCTCTTGGAGAGGCTAAGGTATGTAGAGCCTCCAGCCAATTCTTCTTCTTACTCCTTCCGTCACCTTACTATGAGGAAGAAATTGTACTCGGATAGTTTTTGCATCCACCGAGGCCTATTGGACCTCGATATTGGTGGAGGAGGGTGGTCCTCATATCCGTTGGGTGGTGCCATGGTGGCACATGATATTTTTCACGGGGTTTCCCGCTTCGGCCGCTAGTTCTTGTTCTTCGATGGTGGTGGGCTTGAAGGTTGTTTCCTTCATTTATCCCGAAAGGCTCATGAGGCAAATGGGGCATCAACAAATGGTGCCCGCTCAAGATACTCTCATCCAAGAGAGTGTTTTCTGGAACTCCGAGCTTGTGGAGGTCTTCGAAAGGTGGTGGGCCACTCGGCCGACTTTGGAGGTGCCAAACCTTGGAGGAAAGGTCAAGAGCTCAAACCTTGGAGGAAAGGTCCAAGTCTCGTAAGGAAAAGAACGTCGACTTGAAGTATAGAGAGGTTGGCAAGGCCAACCGTGCCTTATTTGATGGGTTTGTCGATGGAGCTAACCCAGATGTAATGAGGCCACCAAAGAGGAGAAGCTCAGGTCGCAAAGAGTTAGTGGGCCGTGTATGGGCTCGACTTGGACCGAGTATAGGGTCTTGCAAGAGACCGGAGGCTGTCGCCGTTGTAGATCCGTTGAGGATCCGTTCCGAAGAGGAAGTCCATGCTAGGCGCACCAACAAGAAGAACAAGGGGAAGATGTACCCCGAGGAAAATGGCAAGGGTAGAATGGAAGAATGAAGACCTGCATTACCCGTTTTACTATTATGTTGTATTAGTGTTTGTGTATTTTTATTATGTTGTACTAGCTATGTATTGTGTATTTTTATTATGTTTTACTATGTGAGATGTCTTAGTCGACGTCCTAGCTTTGACAAGTTGTAGACTTTACTTAGCTTTATTTGTCGTCAAATTTGTAATCCTTCACATTATTAATAAAATAAGAGGATTGTCCGTGTTAAAAGAAATTATGAGTGCTTGTTTCTTCCATTCATCTTGTAAAGGCAATTCGGTTTGAATTATTCTAAACATTACACTTGTGGAAGGGATTTTTGTAGGAAGAGAGAAAGGCTTCTTTTTTGTATTTTTGTGGGAAAGGGAATGTTTTTCCCCCTTTTTTTTGAAGTTGATATGGGTGATTTTTTTGTGTGTGGGGATGGTTGTCTCCTTCTTGTGTAAGAAAGGACTGCCTACGTATCCACCTGAAGAGGTAAAATCAAACCATGATCGTAGTTCGAAATGTTTTGTTAGTTTTGTTTGGGTGTTGTGGTTGTATCCTTCTTGTATAAGAAAGGACTGCCTACGTATCCACCTGAAAAGTTGAAATCAAACCATGCTCGTAGTTCATGCGTTTTTTGTTTGAGAGCAAATGGATGTTGCCTTTGACAGATCAAAAGTTGTTTGAAACATGGCAAGGTGTCGTAACTTAGACTCGGTAAAACAAGCAATTTCAAATCAGAACGCGTTAAGGAACATGACTTGAAAGGGATATTGTGGTTGCTAGTTTTAAAACTAGGGCAAGGTTTATTGGTTGCTAGGTTTCAAGGGTAGTATTTCTTGGGTTGGTCTAGGTTGGTCGGGTTTGTGAAATCCTCCCCGTCTAGGTCACTCAGTCTCACTGCGCCCCCGAAAGTATTTTCTTGACCAGGTATGGCCCGGCCTAATTGGGTTTGAATTTCCCCCTCGGATCGACGGGTAGTGGTGCTCGGATTGACTTGAGGACCAAGTGGCCTTCTTTGATGTTCCTAGGTTTGACCTTTTTGTTGAATGCCCATTGTATACATCGTTGGTATAGCTGGACGTTGTGCAAGGCGTTAAGTCGTCGTTCGTCTAGAAGCGTGAGTTGTTCGAACCTTCGACAGGTCCATTCCGCCTCAGGAACTTGACTCTCCAGTAGGATGCGTAGATATGGGACATCCAACTCTACTGGTTGAACCGCCTCTGATAAGGTTAAAGTCGTATTACCTTAATCAAAGTAAACCTAAACTACTACTAACAGAATAGCTAGCGGTAAGTCAGGGTCGAATCCACAGGGAGGCTCTAATTTATCTAGTTTGTTTATATTTAGATCGTCTTTAAAGTAATCAGTTTTGGGGGTTATTATTGTTTATATGCTAACAACTAATTGCAAGTAAATAAAGATGAATAACAATAATATTAAAGAGTCTAGGGATTCGGGTTCACTAGGTAGTCATCAAAGGGTAGAATTTAATTCATTGATTGAGCAATTTATATTGTTGAAAGTCATATGATCGGTCGATTCTAATATTCCTTTTTAGATCTAACTTAACATGCAATCGCTATAATTAAGTCGGTCTAATTCAATTATCGTGGCCTATACTAGTCTTAACCCGATCGGTGAAAATCCTTGTTTATGCGAGACTAATTAATTAACTCTGATCAGTAATCAACTAATTAGAAGTAATACGATAATTAAACAACAATCAAAAGCAATTTAATAATCAATTCATAATAACACCTTTTCTAATAACCTAGATTCCCTTTCATCCTAGATAGTAAATTTAGCTACTCATACTAATAACAATAATAATAATAATAACAATATAAGAACGCATGATTAAAAGCATGAATGAAGAACAAGTAATTGAAATAATAATTATTGAAAGATTAGAATAATACCGTAAAATAAAGGCAATAGATCTGAATGCTAAATTAATGTAAACTAATCTAAAGTATTCTAAGAGAGTTTTTAGAGGAATTCTACTAAACCTACGGAAATTAAAGCGTAATAAAAGCGTAAATAACTAGGGTACGATAAGGTATTTATAATAAAACGTAACCGATTTAAGGAAATTGCGGAAATTATAGAAATTATAGGTTCCTCGATCGAGCCTTTGGTGCACTCGATCGAGCATGCTAGTTCCTTGATCGAGTCCTTGGTCAGTTGATCGAGGAATCATCTGTTTTCTGCTCCTTTCTTTGTGTTGTCTTCTTAACTTCTCTTCCTTCATTCTTTATGGATTTCCGTGCCGTGCTTCGTGTGTTCCTCCATGCCTACTCCGCGATGCCCATTTCATTCCTTTGCTCCTCAATTGCATCATTCCTGTATTAAACATCAAATAGCGGAAGTATCAACGTTCTAACATAAAAGGCATGTAAATGAAATAAACTAGAACGAAATCGTACCAAAAGCAATTAAGGGGAGGCATAAATACGCACATAATTATGACTCATCAGCCTCCATACCGTATGCTAGGTAGAAGGGTGTGGCTCCTGTTGGTGTTCGAATGGAGGTTCGGTATCCCCAGAGTGCGAATGGGAGATTGCTTGGCCAATTGCGGTAATTATCTTGCATCTTTTTGATGATGGTGACAAGAGTTTTGTTTGCTGCCTCTACCGCTCCGTCGGTTTTGGGACGATAGGGAGATAAACGATGCCGCTTGATTTTGTATTTATCCAGCAAGGCTTGTGTTTCCGCCCGGAAGTGGGAGCCTTGGTCGCTGAGATTTCCATGGGGTACCCCATATCTGCAGATGATGTTGTCCTGGATGAATTTGGCCACACTTGTTTGGCGGTCAAGACTACATAGGACTGTGCTTCCACCCATTTGGTGAAGTAGTCGATGGCGACAAGGACGAAGCAATGATTTTTGGTGCCTATCGGGTTGACTTTCCCGATGATGTCGAGGCCCCAGGTCGAGAAAGGCCAGGGTGATGTCATGGTGTATAAAAGGGATGGTGTTATGTGTTGTATGTTGGCGAAGATTTGGCAATTATGGCAATGTTTGACGTAGTTTTTGCAATCGGCTTCCATGGTGGTCCAGTAATAGCCTAATCGCATGATTTTTTGGGCTAGCATCATTGCGCTCATGTGAGGGCCGTATTCTCCGTCTTGGACCTCTTCCATGACTTTTTTGGCTTTATGGCGATCTACGCAAAGGAGAAGGATCCCTTGGGGTGCTCTTTTGTATAGTTGTTCTTGGTTTATCACGAATTGTGATGCAAGTAAGCGGATGCCTCTTTCTCCTCTTGTATAAGAGTTGGGAGGGAATTCGTTTATGGTTTTGTAGTTGAGGATGGCTTGGTACCGAGGTTTGACATGGTTCTCCTCGTTGTTGTTGATGGTGCAGACGTGAGCTGGCTCACTCCTTCTCTCGACACACAGGGGCATCGATGTCAGGTTATCAGGTATGTTGACGAGCGCGACAAGTTTTGCTATCAGCAAATTGATTTTCCTCTCGTGGCAAGTGGAAGTAGTCGACTTGGTCGAAGAATTCGGCTTCTTGATTGATTTTTTCTCGGTAGGGTACTAAGCTGTCGCTTCGGATTTTCCATGACCCGGATACCTGATTGATGATGAGTGAAAGTCAACGTGGACCCTCAAACTGTTGATGCAAGTGTTATGGCTGATTGTAGGCCGATGAGGCATGCTTCGTATTCGGCGGCATTGTTGGTGACGGCGAAGTCCAGTTTGACTGAGATCGGAACATGTTCTCCTTCCGGTGATATTAGGAGGACTCCTACCCCGAAGCCCTTTTGATTTGATGCATCATCGAAGTATAGGTCCCATGCGTCGGAGTCGGGACAAAGGATGTCTTCGTCAGGAAGTGACCATGTGTCAGTCGTTAGATCCTCGTTGACGGGGGTTTCTGCTAGGAAATCGGCGACTGCCCTTCCCTTGATAACCTTGAGGGGTACGAATTTAAGGTCAAATTCAGATAGCATGAGCGTCCATCTAGATAGCCTTCCGTTTAGTACGGGTTTTTTCGAAGATGTATTTGACTGGGTTCATCTTGGAGTAGATATGAACCGTGTAGCTGAGTATGTAGTGCTGCAGCTTCTTTGTTGACTAGACCAGGGCAAGGCAAGTCTTTTCCACTTGGGTGCACCTTGTCTCGTATTCGATGAACTATTTGCTGATGTAGTAGATGGCTCATTCTTCGCCGTTGACTGTTTGTGCTAGCATGGCTCCCATGGTTGTGTCGGTGACAGTCAGATATAGGGATAAGGGAATTCCTTGTTGAGGTGGCATGAGGACAGGAGGTTTGGATAGGATTTCATTTATCCTGTCGAAGGCCTTTTGACAATCGTCGTCCCAATCGGTGTGATCGGAGGCGCAAAGCTTCTTGAAGATCGGTTCACAAATCAAAGCGAGCTTGGCTATGAAGCAGCTGATGTATTGGACTTGACCGAGAAATCCTCGATTCTCTTTCTCGTTTTTAGATTGGGGCATTTGTTGAAGAGCTTTAATTTTGGTAGGGTCAATCTCGATGCCTCTTTTGCTGACGACGTGTCCCAGGAGTTTTCCGGAGGTGACCCCGAATGCACACTTATGAGGATTTAGTCTCATGTTGTATTTCCGAAGGCGGGCGAAGAATTTCCGAAGGGTACAGATGTGGCCGTCCCGCTCTTTTGATTTGACGATCATGTCATCGACATATACTTCTACCTCCTTGTGCATCATATCATGTAGGAGTGTGATGGCGGTTCTTTGGTAGGTTGCCCCGACGTTGATTAGACCAAAGAGAATGACAGTATAGTAGTAAGTACCCCACTGTGTAGTGAATGCAGTCTTGTGCATGTCTTCCTCAGCCATTTTGATCTGGTTGTACCCAACATACCCGCTCATGAATTATAATTGGGCATGCTCGGCGGTGTTATCCACCAAGATGTCTACATGTGGCAGAGGGAAGTCCTCTTTTGGACTTGCTTTATTTAGGTCCCTGAAGTCGATGCAAACCCGAATTCTCATGTCTTTCTTGGGTACAGGAACTATGTTGGCCACCCAGTCAGAGTATTCAGACACTCTGATAAATCCGACTTTGAACTGTCTGTCTACCTCTTCCTTGATTTTTAAGGCCCATTCAGGGCGCATTCGGCGCAGTTTTATTTCACGGGCTTAGTTTCGGGTTTAATAGGTATCTTGTGCTCTGCAATCTCCCTGTCGATCCCGGGCATGTCTTTGTAGGACCATGCGAATACGTCCTTGTATTCGTGTAGGAGGTTGATGAACTGCTGTCTTTCCGAGGGGTCAAGGGTGGTCCCTATCCTAAGTTCTTGAGGTGTGTTATCGGTCCCTACGTTAATAGGTTTGGTCTCCTCAATGATGAGGGTCTTATATTCTCGTTTTTCAAGTTCTTTGGCTAGGTGAGGTGGGTAGTCACTCAAGTTAAATTCCTCATGTTCGTTCAGAATTGCATTGCAGTTAAATTGAGATGAGTCATAAGCAAACTTAGCGTTCATTAAGTCGACTTGAGCGAAAAGCTCGGATAGGACAGACATCTTATGGGCAGTCAGAGGCGACACAACAGAGGAGGGGCCCCTGGAACAACCTCCAGGTTGCTACCTTCCATGGGAGTGGGGATAACCTTAGTTGACTCGGCCTCTGAAGCAGCCACAAGTTTGTGATAAAACAGTGGAAAGGGGACTTTGACAGGGACATCAGGAGTGCTAGGAGCTAGGACAGACTCAGACTCAGACTCAGACTCTTCATCACTTTCCTCTTTGAACATAGGGCCTTCTTCCGTTAGGACCTTGAGAATGCGGCCTTGGCGATCGGTCCACTTGACAGTTCTCCTCCAGCCTTGTGTAGTTTTCTCTGGGTCAGTATCAGAGATTGAGGCGATGGGATCAAACTGGTTATCCTTTAGAGCAATGTTGATGATGTCCAAATAGCCGAGCTGCTTGATATTGTCTTCCCCGAAGAGGAGACTGACGGCTTGTCCGTAGGGGCATGGGATCAACTTAGGTTTTATCGACGCAGCTTTGGTGTTGTCGGGGATGAAATAGCAGTCTTGAAAGACTTCTACGCCCGGGTGCTTGACCTTAGCTACGGAGTCATAGATTGGCTCGGGAAAGCCGTTGTAGAGCTCGGATTCTCCCTTGGGGACGAAGTATCCATTGAGAGCCAAATGGTTGGGACGGAGGATGACTCCGTGCTTTTTGCGCTTCCGTATTAGGAGGTTCATCTCCCTAATGTCTTCATCGGTAGACTCATAGCCTAGCCCGAAGGGGATGTTAGGGACCTTGGCCTGTTTCATAGGAGGCAAGGTGCTCTTTAGCAGATTGAGAGGTAAGCCCGGGAAATAACCCTGGCGTATCAGAATGCGGTTAACTATGAGGTTGATGAACGGGTCACAATCAAAGGGTGCCGATTCATCGGTTAAGGCATTCACCGCTTAGAATCCCCACATTTCGATGTCCCCCTCCTTAATGACCTGAGAGGCTATTCCCTTTTTCATGATAGCCTTGATCGGGGAAGCGGGAATTGGGATTGTCTTCCCGTTGAAAGGGACCCTGATTTTCCGATAGAGGGATGAGGTGATGGCCTTGGCGGCGTGAATCCAGGGGCACCCCAGGAGCATGTTGAAAGAGGCGTCGATGTCGACCACCTGAAAACTGGCTTGTATTTTCAAGGGTCCAGTTGCAATGGTCAAGGTGATAAGCCCCGCAACCTTGCGACGAGTGTCGTAATATGCGCATACTCCTTGATTAGTTGGGACCAAATCAGTTTCTTTGATACCCAGTTTGTGAGCCATCTTGAGGGGAATGACATTAACCGCAGATCCATCATCCACTAGAACCATTGGCACGTTCTTCTTGAGGCATTGTACGGTGATGTACAGGGCTAGGTTATGGTTGGCTCCGAATGGAGGGATATCTTCGTCAGAGAAGATGACCAAATTGCTCAGGTCAGAGACATCCCTTGTCATGTGTGCCACCACTTCTTCTGGGGAGGAGGTAGAGGGAACCGTCAACTTTCCCAAGGCTTGTAGCAAAGCCTGCCGATGTTTGAAGGATGTAGCAATCAGTTGCCAAATTGAAATTTCGGCCCTCGCCTTTTGCAGTTGTTTAAGGATCGAGTTTTCGGGAACCTTGGGCTGAGTGTCCGCGTCCGAGACAACTTGGTCATTCGCCGTTGGTATGGTTGTTGTATTGTTTGGGTTTTGGTAGGGGTGTCCGGACCGGGTAAGATGACCGATTAAATTTGCTTGTTTCCCTTTTCTTGGAACAATGTATATATCTTCTGTGTCGTCTCTCCAGATACTGTTGATTTCGGGGTCCCGAGGGTACCTTAGAGGTGTATTCCTCGGCTGATAGTTTTTGTAGGGGAAGTTCTTGTGGGGGTAGTTTTTGTGGGGTGCATGCCAGAATGGTCGCGGGAGAATCCGTTCTGGTGAGGGTAGTTTTGGGTGTTTGGAGAACCCTCCCTCGGGCGTGGTGTTGGTGTTGGTGGGTTTAAAATCAACCAGTGGTAGGTGTCCTCAAGTCGGGTAATCCTTTCTTAGAGACTGGCTATGGCTTCTTCAAACTATTGGAACATGGTGAGCATAGTTGCGGCGTTGAACACGAACATCCCGTCCGGGGTATCCTTTTCCAAAGCATTCACCTCGTCATAAACAGGTAGGATGAGGTATGAGAAATCCAAGGTTGGCTTGTCATCAGAGATAGCATGGATTCCCAAGGGGTTTGTTTTGTTGTTTGGTTTGGTGGGTGGAGGTAATGGTAGTTCCCCTTTCTCGATCATATCTTGGATGGCGTGCTTCAGTTTAAAGCAAGCCTCTGTGTCATGACCTTTACCCTGGTGGTATTGGCAGTAGGCATTAGGATTCCAAAAACGGGTTTTCTTGGCCTCGGACTGGTCAGGAGTAGGCCTAATCGGCTGTAGTTTCCCTTGATCCATGAATCTTTTTAGGGCACTGACATAAGTTGTTCCCAAGTTTGTGAATACCCTTTGAGGACGCTCATTTTTCTTTGCGGTTGGTTCAAGGAGGTTGACCTCATCTATTTTGTTTGTTTGGCCATAGGGGCGAGATCCAGTTGATGTAGATCCCTGATAGCCTCTACCAGTGGTTTTGGCTAGGACACCCTTGCGGAGGTCGTCTTCAATGCGGGTCCCGAGGATTCGTAGGTTCTGGAATGTTTTGATGTTTTGATATCTCAGCAGGTTGGCATAAACTGGGAAGAGGTTCTTGAGAAATTTCTCCACCAGAGTTGATTCACTCGGCTTACTGATCAATTGAGTGCTTACCATCCTCCAATGGGTTAGGAATTCTGTGAACCCTTCCTTATCATTTTGAATCAGGACCTCAAGAGTACAGATGTTAGCTTGGATTTCGACGTTGTCGGCATATTGTTTGGCAAATTTAATGGCGATTTCGTCCGAAGTAGTGAGGTTCTTGGGGTCGAGGGAATAGTACCATTGGCGGGGAATTGGTTCTAGGGATGATGGGAAGATCTGGGTGAAGAGCTCCTGTTTGACCCCCTTTAATAGACATATAGTCCTTAAAGGCCCGAATGTGATTGAGCGAGTCCTCCACTCCCTTAAACTTGGGTATATCAGTCAGGGTAAAGTTGTCGGGTAGTTGATCCCCAACGGGCTCGAATCTTCGATTGTTCTCAAGGTGGATGTTGTTATCACGGGCTAGGAGTTGTTCTTCCAAGAGCTTGAGCCTTTTCTCGGTTTCAGTCAAAGGCGAAGAGTTGTGTTCTCCGGTTTCCTTATTTTCCAGGGTGTCGATACGGGTCTCGACACGGTCCAGGGTGACCTTAAGAGCGGTGAGTAGGCTGGCCAGCTGAGCAGTCGTGAGATCTCTTTTGTCATCGTTGTTGTTGGATGAAGCTGAAGACGGGGCCATGGCTTTGAGGCAGAAAAACGGCTCACGTTACATCCCAATCCGACACGGTTTAACGACTAAATGCAGACAACACAAGAGATGGAAAGACATTTCAGACTCAACAAGATGAGGGCAACCATGTGTGGTGCCTTGGTGCTGACTCGATTTATAATGTGATGGTGTTGACCGGATTTTAACTCGCATTCAACGTAGTGGCATGATGCCGTTGAACGAGTCTCGGGGCGAGACGACTCATAAGTAAAGACCCATAAGTACGCTTGCTTCAACTCGATAGATACGAGGCGGAATTGGAATGGTGGACTGAAGTTTTCGAAAATAGAGATTTTAAAAAAGATTCGTTTGTCGCTTTCTGGACGGCTCACGAAGAATAGGGATCTTCGAAAGTCGATCAGTTGAAAAGGTTGTCTTAAGTTTGTTTTCAAAAGATGGTTTAAGTTCGAGTTGCAGCGGCTCTGGAAATAATGTGCTGTTTCCAAAGACGGTTTTTGAAATTCAAAATTGTATGTTTTGAAAATCGAGTTTTGAAAGGTTGTGGTCCCGGGGACGGTGTATGGTCCTCGGGATTTGAAAAAGCCTCGAAAAGGGGTGTGTGCCCTTTCGGTTTTTGAAAGAGCCATCGTGTCAGCGCGAGATGGGTTGAAATCCGTGTCTTGACGCGACGATTATAACGACGTAAAAGGTGTTTTTGAAATGGTTGTAGAAATCCGGGTTTGAAAATCGTCATTACCATGGCCTAGAAAGGCGTGCTTTGAAATGGTTGTAGAAAACCAGATTTGAAAATCGTCATTACGACGGCCTAAAAAGGTGTGTTTTTGAAATGGTTGCAGAAAACTGGGTTTGAAAATCGTCATTACGACGGCCTAAAAAGGCGTGCTTTTGAAATGTTTGTAGAAAACCGGATTTGAAAATCGTCATTACGACGGCCTAAAGAGGCGTGGTTTTTGAAATGCGATGGTCGGCGAAAGACCGAGGTTTGAAACGGCCATTATAACGGCGCAAAAAGGGGGTTTTGAAAGTTTGAAATGACATGGAATGACTTATGATCACATAACACATAAACACTCACAGTTTCATCATATTTTGCATAATGCTGACACCGGTTTTGGCTTAAAAAAGTTGATTACACACCAAGCGATCAAACCCCGATTTTCAAGAGGCATACCAATCTAAACAAAATGTGTAAGGAGGGTGCCCTAGCCTCGTGCTCTGATAAGGTTATTTTCAGTCGTTTGCCTTAATCAAAATAAATCCTAGCTTAGTACTAACAAAATAACTAGCGGTAAGTCAAGGTCGAATCCACAGGGAGGCGGTGGTTATCTAGTTTGTTTATATTTAAATTCGTCTTAAAGGTAACAAGTTATAGGGTTTTGATTGGTTTGATCTCTAACAACTAATAGCAATTTAAATAAAGATTATAAACAATAATATTAAAGAGTCTAGGGATTCGGGTTCACTAGGTAGTCATCAAAGGGGAGGATTTAATTCATTGATTGAGCAATTTATATTGTTGAAAGTCATAAGATCGGTCGATTCTAATATGTCTTTTTAGATCTAACTTAACATGCAATCTCTATTATTAAGTCGGTCTAATTCAATTATCATGGCCTGTACTAGTTTTAACCCGGTCGGTGATAATCCTAGTTTATGCAAGACTAATTAATCAATTCTGATCAGTAATCAACTAATTAGAAGTAACACTAGAATTAAACAACAATCAAGAGCAATTTAATAATCAATTCATAATAATCCCTTTTGTAACAACCTAGATCCCCTTTCAACCTAGATTAAAGGCTTAGCTACTCATACTAATAACAATAACAACAATAACGATATAAGAAAGCATAATTAAGAACATAAAAGATGAACAAGTAATTGAAGTAGTAATTATTGAAAGATTAGAACAATACCGTAAAATAGCAATGTTTAGATCCGGAAGAAAGAACAATAAATAAACTAAACTAAGTATTTGAGAGAGTTTTCTAAGGTAGCTATACTAAACCTACGTAAAATAATGCATAAAATAACCTAGAGTACGAGTTTTGGTATTTATAGTATTCATAACCGACTTAAGGAAATTTGCGGAATATTATGGAAACTAGTGGTTCCTCGATCGATCCTAGGTGCACTCGATCGAGGCACCAATTCTCAGATACCCCAACTCTCAACATTGCGAATTTTATTTGTTTATGGAGGTTCCTCGATCGAGCCTAGGTGTACTCGATCGAGTATGGAGGTTCCTCGATCAATCCCAAGATGTACTCGATCGAGGCACCAAGTTCCTGCTTTGCGCACTGAACTTCAAAAGGCCGCCATTTCTTCACTTGTCAGAAACAAGCTATTTTCACGGAGTTGGAAAGCTAAGAAGATAAGATTTCACCTTCTGTTGGAATCACTAGAAAATCAGTTGTAGAACTCAAGATATGGCTCTTCAAATAGGCACTATTAATAAGAAGCTCTTTTCTTCGTGTTTTCTTCTTAACTTCTCTTCCTTCATTCTTATGGATTCTCGTACCATGCTTCGTGTATTCCTTCATGCCTACTCTGTGATACCTATTTCATTCCTATACTCCTCAAATGCATCATTCCTGCATTAAACATAAAAAAGCAGAAGTATCGACATTCTAACATAAAAGGCATGTAATTAACATAATTTAGCGCGAAATCATATCAAAACCAATTAAGGGAAGGCATAAATATGTATATAATTATGAATCATCGTGCTCGAAGGAAATGAAAGCTCTTTGACAAAACAGAAATGTGCAACGTCAATGGTATGCTTAACTCAATCGGGATTCGAAACGCGGGGATGAGAAAACTCACGCCGACGAGACGAGCCAATTGGTCGAAAAGGGTTAGGTTGTGGGCCCGGACAAGGAACCCGACTTATGACCGTAATATCAATTAATGCATTTCAACCAAGACCTCATTCGAGTCTCACCATCTAGGGATCACGATGACACAAGTGTCCTAGTTTTCCCCAGCGGAGTCGCCAATCTGTGGACATGTGCCACATGCCAGTTTGTGGGCGTGATCCACCTACCAGTCTGTAGTCATGGGCCACCTGCACGCCAAGCCAATCTTTGGACATGCAGCGGTCTTTTGAAAGCCACGCTTGGCTGTGTAAAAATGCTTTCGACCGGATCGTTTTAGATCGGTGGGTTTCGTCTTGGCAAGGGTCTCGAAATGATGCAAGAGATGTTCGGAGTCGCCACCAAGCATTTGTGGGATGCTTGGAACCCGTTCGAATCCACTTTATACCTAGGTCAACTTAGAAAAAAAGTGGTGTTTGACATAGGTACTAAAGATAAGGAGTCGTCCCTCTTTAGCATCCTATCTCTAAAATGACTCTCGTTCGCTCTGGATAAGGTCGTCCACTATCCAAAGTTTATGAGTAAGAGGTGAAGGTACGTATTTAGAAGCCCTTTAATCAGACACCCAATCACGCCCGCGGTAGCCACCTCTACTGTTCGATCTTGGTTGGTTAAATGCAAAAGTTGATAAAACGGATAAATGCATGAATGCACATCCACAATTTTGAACCTAACATGTGAGCTTTCTATGTCGGTTGTTTATCCAAGTATCAAGTATTTGATGTCAAGTTGGATTTAATATTGATTTGCATGCAAGATGGAAATTAAACATCCATTTACCAAGTTAGGTTTATAGTGCATAGCATGATCCATTTGTCTTAGAAAAGCGTTTTGCCAATATAATGTAAAAAGGGTAGATTTGTCATCTGATCCGTCCTGTATTCGGGTTATCCAAAGTCGGGATCATCCTTGATAAGTGTTGGAAAAGAAATAGGTCTGCATCAGGTAGCCTACTTAGGCGCGAGCTATCAGGCGATGCAAACAGGCCAGTCCTGGTTTGAAAATTGGAAAATGGTTGGCCTGTTTAGGCGCGAGTCATCAGACTGTCCAAGGGGCGTCTTCTAACTGTTAAAATGTTTGTAAAATGGTTTGAAAAGAGGGTGTTTGAACCCTTCTTGGTTTGAAAAGGTCGTTTGGACCGCTTTTGTGCTAATGTAAGGAACGAGACTTGAATAATCATCATTGTATTGACAATATTTAATGTCGGGTTCGATTTTGTAAGCTTGACATGAATAATTTTGAAAAATGATTATGAACTAATTGTTTTAAGTTCATTTGTTTATAATTAGTCAATGTTTATCATCGTACTCGGGTTGAAACTGACATGGTATGTGGAGCCAAGGATGATTTTGTATTTATGACTAATATGCTTGTTTTTGAAATGTAAAGAAATGAAATAAAAGGTTTTAAAATGCCTTTTAAAATGTGATTAACCAAATATTATCACCGAAACACGGATTTAAACCGTTATGGTATGAGGAACCAAGGGTTAAAATGTTTTATGGTTAAAAGTTTATCATGAAAATGATTTGTAATATTTGAAATCGTAAAAACCGATTACAAATAAGAAATGAAATAAAAAGGAAAGACGAAATCAAACACGGCTGGATTGAAGCCTAAGAGGGGGTTGAGGCGCGTGCCCTCCTGCTATACAAGCAGCCCCTATCTCCGGCCAAAATCCGGTTTTAGCTCATCTAACCTATATTTGAATCATGATATGCATGTTTTAGTATGTTATAGTCATAAAACAGATGAAAAACATGAAAGAAGAGGATTTTTACACGCTCATACTTACATGCTAGGCTTCAGACGAGAAATCGACGAAAGTGTATCAACTTGTTTGGTCGGAAAACTCGGTTTAAAAACTGTTTTAGCAATGTAAAAGAGTGTTTTGTTAAGTTTAGTGATGGTGTAGTTGGTCGAGATGGTCGGTCAAGTGATTTATTGCACGATGACGGTACCAAACAATGTGTAAGGCTTGTATTTTCGATCGGTAGGTGGAAAACACGTGTCGGTTTGTGACTTAAGAAGTCGAGTCTAGAATTTTTAAGGGAGAAATGAGGGGCCGGACATTCGCGTACCTTCAAATGGTGGCATTTGAGGGGTATTTATAGAGAAATGGGTGGTTGTGTGCATTTTGAGCGACGTGGCCGCATGGGCTACTTGAAGAGTCGCGAGCCATTTCGCGGGTCTTCGAGCTATCTTGTCACTATCACGCAATTGAAATCATCATTTGTTTTATCCTATGTTTTGGATGACATGATTTGTACTTGACCATGACGCATCCCGCGAATACTTAACATGGAAGTTTGAAAAGTTTTGTTTTTTGTGTTTGATTCGGTTTGACTCGTTGTTGGAGTCGGGATTTGAACTTTTGAGTCGGTTTTTGGTTCGGTTTAGGTTTTGACTATGGTTAGTGTCATTGCGACCCCGTCGTCGTGAATTAAACACTCGAGGTACTTTTGAAAAGTTTTGTTTTCGAAATCGTTTTAAGTTTTCCGACGTATAGTTATACAAAACTGTCGATCAAACGCTGCTATTCCTAAGCATGTTGTAGTCCGATAATCATCGGGTGTTTGTTGGAGACTCGATAGATACTGGGTATCTACACATATATGCTCATGCAAGTTTCAAACACTCTCCGCCATTCCTCAACATACATATTCACATACTCAACTATATACACAATTACACATTCCTACGCTACTACTTGTACACACAAGACATCATCTCAGACTCAGATATACCTATATCCACTTCAAAATACTACACACACACACACACACACACACATACACACACAATTCCCAATTCAATCCCCTTCGGAGTGGCTGGCTTAAGCATACTGGGGCCAGGATTTTGGAAGGAGGGCGCCTTCCCACCCAAAATCAAGCAATTATCGGAGCTCCCAATACACATACACCAGGATCATTTTATTAGACTCACTACGTTCATTAGGCTCAGTGGTTACAGGTTCCAAAATCGTTGCTCTGATACCTTTGTAACACCATCATCTACCAAGGAGCCTTAAAAAAACCTTCCCCAGCAGATAAGGGCGTTACCATCTCGGTTGCCCGAGGAATAGTAAATATCAAACGTCAATAAAAGAACAATTAAGTTTATTACAAGTTTAACTCAAAAAAAGAAAGATACAACTGATTAGCCTTAACAACTACCAACTACATGATACTATCCATGCCATGACTTGTGGTAGACTCGTCCCTCCAAAGCACCCAGCTAAGCTCCACATATAAACCTACTAAGTCCGACTGCTCACCATAATGGATCACGGCAGACACAACACAAGAAGAAAACATAGACAACCCACACAAGGCCAGTAACTGAAGAATCACACAACACTAGTTAACAACATATGTACATCCAACACCACTTCCAGTACCCATCACTCTTCTGACTGCCCGAAGGTCAAGTCCTGCCAGATTACGGCTGCAACCAGTAATCCACACCGCTAGTGGGGGATCGCAGTCATTCCCACCTAAGCCCCGCTCATCTTTACCAATCGCAAACCCGTGTTCCTTAATGTGCACATCCCCTCTTGTGGTGAGTTCCACAAGGGGCAAATCAAGGGCGTGAAGCCACTCCCGCAAGTGACTCCACTCAGCCAAGGGCGCACCTTGCAAACCAGAGACAAACAAACAACAACAACCAACTACAACCAATCCATACTGCCAACAACAATGCCAAAACCAATTAGACAATCTGATCGACATACTGAACAACCAATAGTACCGATTAAGAAAACCTACCTTTAGCAATCTGCAACAACACCGCATACGACCATATGACGACAAGCAAACACCATAACCACCTATTACAAACAGTATGACAAACTCTATTACTACTACCACAACCATAACCAAAACTAAGGAAGACGGTGGTGATGATGATGACAACTTACCTATACATAGCGTTCCGGCGACAAGACCGCTACCCGACTCATGCTTCCCATCCCCATGGTGTCTCAACTCACAAAGGCTCCAAAGGATGAAGATTGGTGAAGGAGAGAGATGTGACGGCAATTAGGTTTAGGAGAAATGAAATAAAACTGATTTTGATTTCACGACTTCACGATTTATATTTTACCACTGAAATCCAGTTACTCGATCGAGTATGGGACTTACTTGATCGAGTGGCCTCTACTCGATCGAGTCACAGAGCTACTCATTGAGTATCCCCCGCTAGATCGAGCTTCCTAAACTCAAAGGTTACTATGACGTAAGATAAAACTACTAAGGCCTCCAAAGGTCTAGACATGTGTCTAAGGTCAGTCAATGAATCCCTAACATGGGGTATTACAAGTGCACTCCAATGGTCTTGCCGGGCACTTTGGCATTCAAAAGACATATGACATACTCCAAGAGCAATTCTATTGGCCTAAGATGCTTGGGGATGTCCAAGATGTGATAAAGAGGTGTGCTCCTTGTCAACAATCAAAATCCTATTTCCAAACAGGCCATTACACTCCTTTGCTGGTTCCAAATCAGCCATGGGAAGACATAAGCATGGATTTCATTGTTGCTTTACCAAGGACTCAAAAAGGGAAGGATTCAGTCATGGTGGTTGTGGATAGGTTTAGTAAGATGGCTCATTTTATTGCTTGTAAGAAAACCGAAGATGCAACTAGTGTGGCCGAGCTCTATTTAAAGGAAGTGGTCAAGCTCCATGGTATTCCTAAGTTCATTTTCTCGGATAGATATTCAAAGTTCATGAGTTATTTTTGGAGGACCTTATGAAAACTACTAAAGACAAGGCTCTTATTTAGTACCTCCCATCACCCTCAAGCTAATGGGAAACGGAAGTTACCAAAAAGACCTTGGGGTGGATCCTTAGATTCACGGTTACTAAGTCATTAAAAGATTGGGACCTCAAGCTAGCTCAAGTCGAGTTTGCCTTTAACCGAGCACCCTCCACAACCACGGGCAAGTCTCCCTTTGAAGTGGTCTATGGCGTGAATCCTATGATGCCTACTGATTTGGCACCCATCAAGAGGAACACCATTGATTATGATGCTAATAAACGAGTTGAACAAATGCTTCATATACATGAATAAGTCAAGAAGCAAATTTAGAAGGCTAATGAGGCTCATAAGGCCAAGTCTAAGGGTGTTAAGGGAACCAAGAGCTTTGAGTCCATAGATCTTGTTTGGATACACTTGAGAAAGGAGATATTTCTAGAAAAAAAGGAAGAATAAGCTAATGCCTAGAGCTGATGGTCCATTCGAAGTCCTTGAGAAATTCGGGTCCAATACATACAAGATAAACCTTCCGGAGAGTATGGTGTCCATGGAACTTTCAATGTTGGGAATTTGAGTCCTTATTATGAAGAGATTGAAGAGGATAAGCTCAAGGATTTGAGGGCAAATCCTTTTCAAGAAGGGGAGATTGAAAAGAATCAAACCGAGAATGCTGTTATTTCAACCGGTTTTGGACCTCATCCTAATTTGAGGTCTAACTCCAAATCCGTCTAAGAAGTCATGGCTCCAACTGTCCTAATTCACATCTTGGGTGAATTTGGAACATTTTTGTCTAGGATATTTTATCTCCAAGAGCTACCAATCAGAAATTAATTGAAGAATCATTGCAAAGGTACCAAGGGGACCTGGTTTTGAACAATTAGCTAAATGTCGCTTTCAACCTTTCCTCTTTTGATCCAACAAAGCTCAAAAGACTTTTGGGAGCTGCACAAGAGCCTTACACGGTTCCTTAGGTCACCAAGTCAGTCTATATTGCATAAATAAAGAGTTGAGCAAACAAACAAGGTGGGTTGGACTATTAGTTTACTTTATCATTTCTTTGATTTATCATTTTCAGTTTGTGTAAGGTCTTGTAAGGTCCTAGGCTGTCATTTTTCTTGTACTATAGCAGCAAATTTTGTGTCCCTTAGATGTAGCTTGTAATCAAGGGTCAAGATTGTAAGACTTGGTTTATATAAACCAAGTAAGACACATGAGAACTTCAGATTTGAATGATCCTAATTACAAGTGAAAACCTAGTTTTTCTCTCTTAAATTCTTAGCTTAGTAGAAGAAAACCCCCCTTTGCTTAGTGCTAGGGGCCGAGTGAGTTCAATGCTAGGTGCGTGAACTAGCTCTTAGTCTTAAACCTTGGTTTTGTGCTTAGTTTAATTCATATCCAATTCACTCAACCTTGAGCATTTGAGCAGCCATTTTCGAGTATAATTTATGTCCAAATCGAGTCTTTTATGTTTTACTTCAGGCGACCCCTATCCAACATGTACATCCCTAGCCAGGCCCATCTTGTGGCCAAACCAACCATACCCGATATCCAACGCTAGTCAAGTAATCTAATTTTTTATTTTGAATAGTTCTAACATGAGTTATTAACGACTTTTTTACGTGTTATTTAAATGAGAAACAACATTATTTAGAAAAAAAGTTTGAATAGGTAGGCTACGCCTTAGTTAACCAAATAAGGAAAATTTCGAAGTTTTTTTTACACCATATAGCGGATAAATATCGAACTGATATAATTAGGGTAAAAGAACTCTTACCACTTGAGTTAACTCTTATTCTCAAGAAAACTTCAAAGTTTTAATATATCATCGAAGTGATAATTATCATAGAAATTAAAATTGTTTTATGCACTAACACAATGACATTTTATATTTGAACATGTGGAAGTATGGATGACAACAAAATCCAGATCCTACCCAGATCCTACGGACCGTATATGGATCGCAATATTTAATATCCAGTGGATAAGGATATGGGTATGGAACGTGTGGTCGAAATCCAGATCTTACCCTTAGATCCATTTTAATTTCATTTTCTTAAACAATAAGTTAAGTTAAACAAATAGTAAAACTATATGCTTTGTTTTTCTAATGTTTTTTCATAAATCAAACCATGATTTTTTCTGATTAACATTTTTTGGTAAAAAAAAGATATTTTTTTAGTGTTATTGTAATTTCATAAGACTTTATTTTCATGTTTTTAGAATTTTAGCTTTATTAGTTGTATTTAATATAGAAAAATAGTATCTTACATTGCAATAAAATTCTAAAATTAATATTTTCATATTTTAAGAGGGAGTTTTCTTTTACTATAAAAAAGATAGGACACTACGCCAAATCGGATCATCAATAAGGAGCGTATCACAACAGTTTAATGTATTTAATAACGACACTTAGATTACCGTTTTCAAAATATTGGCGGAAACTTAGACCGCGCTAATAAGAATAACGGTTTCCGTCGAAAACCGTTCTTATTATAATGTGACAACGGTTGTTTAACAAACCGTTATCCAAAATGTTTAACGGTTTCTATAAACTCGTTATATAATCACCCTTATTAACGGTTGTTAGACAACCGTTACCAGTTTAAGAAAACGGCATTTCGAAAACCGTTACTAAATTAACACTAGCAACGGTTTTTGGTACCCATTGTTATGTTATAGCTACGGGTTTCTTGTAACCGTTATCATTTTCTATTATGATATAATGGTTCCTCTGTACCCGTTGTCATTTATCATTTACGGGTGAAAAATAACCGTTATATACTTTTTTCAATGTTTAATATTCAACCGATGCATGTATGATAAATAATGAACCGTTGCATGCATTATTTTGTTTGACCATTATTACTATCCGTCCATTATTATATCCACACATGCACACATATTTTCCTATAAATATCACTTATAATGTGATCAATTAACCATATTCACCAATTCAAAGTTCAATTAATCATAGTCTATAATTTAATTAAAAATATTACACTTCGATCACCATGTCGTCGCAGTCGTCATCTCCACCCGTCGAATCACACTCAAATACGTGCTATGTCCATCCTATTACGTGTATTATATACAACCTTCCAATCAAATATGATGACAATGGTAAGGCTTTTTCGAGAAGTTTTACTTGGATGAGAGATATGCTTCGTCAAGGTGGTTATACGAACGTTAAAAAGGTCACCCAGCTTGAACTAAAGTTCATGGTTTTCTTGGTTACACAATGATCGAGTTTAAAGGTTTTGGGAAGAAGCTGGAATCTTTTCGTCAAGCGAGAAAACTCTAGGCAAGATACGAGGATCATGATGATGGGAAGAAAAATTATTATACGGATGATGTGTTACAAGCGCAATATTTATGGATTGCAACCGATCGTGATATTAATCTATTAAGAACATATCGGCACAATATTGACACTGTGCCTCGTTCATGGGAGGCAGAACAAGTGCCTCTAAATAATCCACATATTGAATTCCCAATATTTATCTCAATCGCAGGGGAATTACAAGATGATTATGTTAATTAATTATTATTATTATTCTAATTAATGGTTTTAAAACCGCGCGTCTTTTAATTTCTTGTTATGTATGTGTTTTTCTTGAATAATATATGCATGGTAGTGTATTTTATTTTCTAATTATTTATTGTAAGTTACGTAGGTTTAAAATATTTGCTAATAGTTCAACTTTTACACTAAATTAATTACCAACAGTTTTGAAAAATGTTATAAATGTGACTATAAATGTTAAAGCATCATTTACTAACATTCATTAATCAAATCACAATATTTCATCCCCATTACACAAATTTGAAACAACATGTCAATGAACCCTAATTTTATCAACAACGAAGAATGGCTTACACAAACGATGGAAGATGATGGGACGTTTCTCGCCGGGCTTCCCGCCGATCAACACCCATTAATCAAAGCATCTCTTGAACATCATTGGAATTATTGGATTAAGAGGCGTGAAGCAGTCTGGCTTTTCAACCAAGCCTCATCATCATCATCATCTTCATACCCTCGTCGGCTGTTATTTCTGCAACTTGGTCATGACCGAGATATGTTGAGTTGTACTCTTCCAATCTTATCTTCACATGCAAGTCGTGTCCTTGCATATATTCAATCTGTTATTGCAAAATATGAAGCCAATCACCCGAAAGTTAGCGGTATACCAGAGTGGCGTGATTGGTGGCAGGTTGAGAAGCGCTTTTTACGCTTAACCGGGGTTGTTCTGGCTTATTATACATCTTTTGATTTCTGATAAATGCTGTAATGTATTTGGTTTAAAATTAAATGAAATGATCATTTTGAAAGTGTTGAGTTATGCTTGTTTGATTTGCTTCCATTTTTTGAACTCCATAGATCAGTCAGTAATCAAGATCCAGATTGCTGCTACGTAATACTCATCAACAACGGTTCACTTGCAACCATTGTGAATTGGTTCATCAACAACGGTTCACCTACAACCGTTGTCAATTGTTTCATTAACAACGGTTAATATACAACTTCAACCGTTGCAAATTTTTTCATTAACAACGGTTCACCTACAACCGTTGTCAATCGTGACGTTCTAACTTCAACGTGCACCGTTTATTAATTGTTTGACCATACGACTCAATATATTAACAAAATAAATAAATGTAAGATATGACTATACGACTCAATATATTAAAAAATAATTAATTATTTGACCATACGGTATTTTTTAAGCCGTGGCTAATATTTCTCATTATTCTTGATTTGACCAATGCACAGACGGTTCAATTATTTTTTATTGAATCAACATTGCATTATTGGTGGGTTTGAATCAACATTGCATTATTGGTGGGTGATTCTATAATTTTAATTTTGTTCCAAAATTATGGTCGTTAACCAAGGTACAAATATTGTGAGGTCATGGGTGCAGAGGGATCGTAAGTTGTCAGAAGAAGCAGAAAATAAAAGATTAAGGGAATTGAGGCGTCAACCGAGCTATATTGAAAGCGAGAAGAAAATGGATGCATTACGAGAAAGGTTAAAGGAACAATGTCCTTTCCATTTCATTAAGTTCCCCCCTAAACATATAATTCTTGAAGGTACAGATGAGAATTCATCGGCTTTCGAATTTGGTTCTTCTGAGGATTTGATGGTGGGGTATATATTACCCAGATGCGATTGGTATGCATCTACCGTGAGTGAAGCAACAAAAGCTTGGTGTCAATGGTGGTTTAGGTCATCGAAAGTGATGTCGGATTTGGAGGAAAAGACCAGAGTTGAAATAGACTCCTACACCATCATTAATGGGAAGAGATATTGTCCATGACGTAGTGTATTTTGGGTCATTTGATTAATGTATGTTTATTAATTGCTCATTGGGTTGTATTTAGGAAACTAATTGAGGAAAGAAGTTACATCGGGTTGTGTATAATTTAGTCTTGAATTTCCATTTTCCCCCACTTGCTATCCAAGTTGCCTAATTGAGGAAAGAAGTTCGTACTAACTTAATACGGATTACCAAATATGGAAGATGCTTTTTTTTTGCGGGAAAAACTTGACACAATAAAAGATAAATGACAATGGTTAGGCACCAACTGATGTAATATAATGAAAACAATTACGGGTTTATAGTCAGCCGTGGTCATATTGCAAAATACAGAATACGGTTTCTCTTAACCCGTGTTTATTAGTTTCAATCAAATAATTATTCAAACAACACACATGCAAACCTTCTCCTCGCTCACTTAAAACCCTCGAACACTGAGTTTCCCTAGAACCACTACTATTCTCCGTCGTCGTCGTCTTTGCAGTCGTCGTCGTCGTCGCCATCCCCATTGCCTCTGTCGTCTCCTCCATCATCGCCATATCGGGGCCAACTTCTCCTCTTTGAAGAAGTAATAATAAACCCTACTCCTGCGTCTCATTAACTTAATGTCTTTATTTTGTTAGTTGTGATATTATCTCCTAATTATCTTAGGTTTATTGTGTGTTAAACAACACCTATTATTTTAAGTATATTGCGTGTTAAACAAACCTATATTTTTAGGTATACTGTGTGATCATTTATTTGAGACGGTGCTCCTGCTATGTCGACTTAATGGTTAAAGTTAGTAGTTTGTTAATTTCTGGTTTAGATATGGGTGGAAAGCGGAAAAGAAATGATGGGAAAAAGTCAAACGAAGAAGATTCAGGTGATGAGAATAATTTGGAATCGGATACTGGGCGAAGGACCCATAGGGTTTCCCTAGAAGCAATAGAGAGAGGGATACCTAATGAATTTTAATGGGATAAATTAACGGGGCTACTAGATGGTATCTTTGCTTTAAAATTCGCGACTTGGATTGGTTGTTGTGTTAGAGAATATGTGTCTCTCGGTTTACCGCGTATCGATCAGTTGAGTAAAGACCGGGAGGAAAAGCTATGAGGGAGAATAAAGGTATGTATATACAATAATAAATGCAGTGAGATGAAATTATCTTAATATTCGATATGTGCTATTAGCCGAAACTAACCAAATATGCTCACCATATATGCAGGCAGCTTACACTGTCCCCCAAGAACATGATGGTTACCTAAAAAAAAGATAGGGGAATCCTTCAAAGCATGGAAGTTAAAGTTGCTCAGAACCACTTGTTCAACAAGAAGACGGGGAGATAAACAAGAAACCACCAATGACGAAGTATCGGTATGTCAGCCAACAAGATTGGTATAACTTTATTGCTTATAGGCAGTCTGACAAGTTTAAGGTGATTTATCTGCGACTCATTGGGATCACTTTATTAGTAATCACTTAATAAGTAATGAAATATGCTTACGTTACTCGATACAATTCATTTTATGAAGACTATGAGTAGGCAGAACCAAGAGAACATTTCAAAGAAAGAGAGCATCTTTCATGGCTCCACAGGTGGTAATAGATTGATTAAGAAGAAGCTTAGAACTGTCAATCGTCACGACGCTTGGGTGGCCGGTCACACTCCTAAGAATGGAAAGTTAGAAACTCCATATGATAAGGCCATCAAAGAGAAAATTGTAAGTTTGAATAAATATATCACTCCTACCACTGGTGGTCGGTTATATAAATGTGAGTTTAAATAAAATTTAGTTGGATAATGGTTTTATGTGTATGTGGAGGATCTTTGAGAAGGAGGTACATGAAGGAAAATAGAAGCCTGAAGGATGTGATGACATTCTTGCTAGGGCAATCGGCAAACCAAAGCATCCAGGTCGTGTGAGAGGGGTATCGACACATGTTGGTATCACTAAGTATTTTGGGAAAAATACTCGAAAGACAATAAGTGGTGATGATAGGGTATATAAATATTGTATTTTATTCAACTTAATTTATATATATATATATATATATATATATATATATATATATATATATATATATATATATATATATATATATATATATATATATATATATATATAGAGAGAGAGAGAGAGAGAGAGAGAGAGAGAGGTTCTCATAAGTTCCTTACATCTTATAAGTCCTTAAGTCCTTATAAGGAACTTAGGATGGAAGGGATGGAGGGATAATATTACATCTTGATGGAGGGCCACAAGTCTCCCTCCCTAATCTCCCTCACTAATCATGTATAACTCCTTCCTAATCTGTATAACTCCTTCCTCATTCTAATTCTCCCAACTCACTCACTCATTATTCATTCTCTCACAATTCTCTCATCCCTCCTTCTCTCTCATTTTCCTACTCACTGCATACCTCTCATTTCCTCTCATTCTCTCCCAAAACAAAAAAACCCGAAACCAAAACAAAAAAAACCTAAAAACCAAAATCACAAATTCAAAAAAAAAAAAATTTTGTTCACCATCCTACACCTTCACCGCCGTCTTCTTCCTCCCGCCGGAAACAACCTCACCACCACCACCCAGCAATGACCTCACCACCCCCACCACCTCCTGCCACTGACCATCCTTTCCTCCCTCATCACCGCCACACACCACCACCATCTCTTTCCTCCTGCAGTCGACCCCACGCACCACCTACCCCTGACGCCGCCATCTCCTCTTCTCCTCTTCTTCAGATCCGTCACCACCACCAACGTCCTCCGCACCACCCAACACCACCAGATCCTTCTGCCGCACTCGTCAACCACCCGCACGTCACCTGATGCCGCCCTCCACCACCAGACCACGCCACCTTCACAAAAACTGGCCACCTTTACTCCTCCATTCTGACCCACCACAACAAACACCACCACCTTTACTCCATCATCGGTTTTTGGCTGTGTTTGGTTTGTTTATTGTCTTTGGTTTTTTGATTTTTCAGATCTGTCCATGTTTATTGTCATTGTGTTTATTGGTTTTTTGGTTTTGTTATTTTTTTTGGTTATTTTTTTTTTGGTTTTTATTTTTCACCTCCCTTTTACTGATCTTTTATTTTTTGTTATTTCTAATTTTTTATTTTGATCTTTGTTATTTTTCAAATTTTTGTTAATATTTATTAAATTTACATTAATTATGACTAAGTTTACACTATTTTACGACTAAAATTATACCCTTTTAACATTAAAGTTACACTGTTAACATCTAAAGTTATACATTGTATGAATTGAAGTTACACAACCATTCAAGTTTGCTTTGTTTGGTTTTTGATTTTTTTTTTGTTTGGTTTTTGATTTTTGATTTTTTTTGTTATTTGGTTTTTTTTTACTTATTGGTTAGTTTTTTTTATTATTGTTATTCAAGTTTTTTTATTGTACTTTTTTGACTTATTGGTTTTTTTTTCACAATTTATAATGTGTAACTTTAGTGTTCATTATGTGCAACTTTAATGTTCATTATGCGCAACTTCAGTGGCATTATATGCAACTTAAATGGCAATATGTGTAACTTTAGTCATCTTCTTATTGTGGTGGTCCAAATCTGAATTTATATTCCTAAAGTTGTACAATTTTAAACTAAAGTTATACAAATTTGAGAAATCAGGTACCTCAGGTAGCATTTGAGAAATCAGGTACCTGAAATGACTTATTTTCCATTTTGTACCCCTTTATTCTATAATATTAAATAGTTTTCATATCCTTTTACGTCATTTTACCAAAATCAGCTACCTTTTTAGCTAGTTTGTCAAACACATTTTTATATAATCAGTTACCTTATCAGCTCCTAATTTTCAGCTACCTTATCAGTTACCTTTTCAGGTTTCGGTTAGCTTTTCAGTTTTCAGTTACCTTTTCAGATTTCAGCTACCTTTTCAGGTAGTTTTGCCAAACAGAGCCAAAAAATGACTAAAGTTATACATACTATTATGGACTAAAGTTGAATATTAAAGTTACAATATTTAGGATAAAAGTTATATCATTATGGATTAAAAATTACAATATTTAGGATAAAAGTTATATCATTATGGACTAAAGTTATACAAAAATGGACTAGAGTTATACATATATGAACTAAAGTTATACAAAAATGGACTAAAGTTATACAAAAATGGACTAAAATTATACAAATATGGACTAAAATTATACAAATATGGACTAAATTAATACAAACAGTACTTATATAAATTCAAATTTGTAGTGTTGGTTTTTATTTGTTATTTTTGTTGTTGTTATACTTATATTTTTTTCTTTTGTCAACAAAGAGAAATGAGAAAACAAAAGTTATACTTTCATTGAAGTTAGTCAGTTACACACATTCCTACTAGAGTTATACATTCGTTGAGTAGAAGTTACTCATATCGTTACTAGAGTTATACATTTGTATAACTTTAGTCCATTTTTGTATAACTTTAGTCTATTTTTGTATAACTTTAGTCATTTTCGATAAATTAATTGGAATTTATATAAGTACTGTTTGTATGAATTTAGTCCATATTTGTATAACTTTAGTTCATATTTGTATAACTTTAGTCTATTTTTGTATAACTTTAGTGCATTTTTGTATAACTTTAGTCCATTTTTGTATAACTTTAACAATCACCACCAAACTACCACCACAAAACGAGATAATAAGGTTATTTTTTCAAAAGATTAAAATTAACTTATTATATGAGATTTTTTTTTGTAGATCTAAGATCAAAATAAAAGAATTTTACAAAATAAAAACGAGATTTGAAAACCCAAAATATTAAGAAAAAAATGTAAAAAAAAAAAGCAAAAATTGAGAAAATAGATAAAAAGACAAGAATAAACAAAATTAATAACAACTAAAAGAAAATAAATAAATAAAATAAAACACAACAAAAATAACGAATGAAAAAAACAACTCAAAACATAAAAAATAAACATCAAAACGAAGAAAAAAAAACGGCGGCGACGGTGGTTGTGGGTCGTGGGGTGGTGTCGGGTTGGGTGGTGGTGGGTGGTGGTGAATGAGGAAGAGAGGAGTTGGGTGATTTATTTGGGTTTTGGTTTTTTGGGATTTGGTTTTTTTGGAGTTTTTTTAGAGAGGAGAGAAAAGTGAGATGTAGAGAGAGGAGGAGATGATTGTGATAATGAATTAATGAAAGATAAATGAATGATTAGTGAATGGGATGATTAAGTTAAGGAGACATTTAGAGGTGATTCATTTGTGGCCATTCATTGAGATGAAATCTCATCCCTCTATCCCCTCCATATCCAACAGCCCACATTAAGACTTATGGACTTATAAGATATAAGGGACTTAGTTGATCCCCCCCCCTCTCTCTCTCTCTCTCTCTCTCTCTCTCTATATATATATCTATATATATATATATATATATATATATATATATATATATATATATATATATATATATATATATATCTTTGAAATTACACTACTTATTTTAATCATATTCATTTCTACTACACAGCTACAAACAATGGCCAGGTTGATACTCAGAATGGTGGAAACGGGGGATAAGTCATCTGAAGAAGAGTTGGTTATGGTTCGGCAATTCATAAAGGAAGTAGGGGAGAAGAAGAAAAAAGCGGGCATGCGAAGTGAGAAAGACATGGCAAAGGATCAAGATGGGGTAAATGAAGAGGAAGCCATGAAGGCAGGAGAGAAGGAGGTGGATGTGGGAGCCGAAGACACATTCTTATCATCTCCAAATCCGGCTTTTGACGAGGTATTAGCTACTACGACTAGTTTATAATTGCTGTATATATACTAATTAATTAAATTTATTATTTAAAGTAGTGCATGTATATATACTAATTAATTAGTGTTGACATCTCCGGGGTAGTTATGCTAAAGCGAACACATTTTATATAATGAACGCCTTTAAATTTATTAGGGTAACCTTATCTAACATATAGTAAGTATTTGAATTTTTAGGAGTTATACGAAGCCATTATGGCTGAAATTAGAACTACTACGTCAACACCAAAAGTCACTGATTCGACTGCCTCTCCACCCAAATTTCAAGAGGTAGTAATAATTTGAAAAATAGATTGTGAGTTTTTCCTTTTTTTTGGTTATTTAAATTATATATGTTATCTCGTGTAATGTATATATATATTTTTTTTCTAAATTGTAGACCGGGGTTAAATTTACTTTTGCTGCACACAACGCTGTTCCTCTTAAACCTAGATATCACACCGATGATTATAAACAAAAATTGAATACTCCAACGTTGGTAGCTTTGCACCAGCTGGCTGAAAGAAAGCTAGCTATCGGGGAAGTACTCATGATTGAAATCGGAGAGGATGTTATGGGGGAAGGTACAACTGTTTTTACAGATGAGGAATCACCGTGTCAGTTTCTCAACCTTGACGAGTTAGATGTTTTGCACATTGTAATTTGGATGAAGTAAGTTATTTAATTAAAACTTGGCATTTGATTTTACGAATAGTGATGTTTATTTAAATCATCAATGAAAAAAACATTCTTCGTTCCATTTCACGTAATATGTACCTGTGTACACACATCGCTGAGGGGAACTATGTTTCTCATGACTACGGATTCGTGTCACCTCAATTGTTCTCTCAAAAGCTGCATGGATACAAATACATGCAGAGACTGTTGAAATATGTGTCCTCCGACAATAATGCGATCACAACTGTTGATCATGATGATCACATGTTTAAATCTCGTTTTAAGAATACATATGGGATGTAATATTTTACAGTCAACTGGTCCACACATATCGGTAATGATTGGCTGCCTAGAGTTTGACATTACTGTCGTGCGACGGTGGTGATCAGTTGATCCCCTTAGGTCATACCTAAAGGGTAACATTCTTAATTGAATATTTAATTGATCGTATGACGATACGAGTTAATTAAATTACTTTAAATTGATGGACGATTTTGGAAGTAATATTTACGTGTCTCATTGTAATTTGATTAAATACGATACGGTCTAAGTAATCGAATTGTTTTATTACTTAGATGAAATTATTGTTTACAGAAACAATTGAAACTGAATGAATAATTTATTATAAATACAAGATGTTGTGATTTATAAATTAGTAAACCATTTTGATACAAGTAATTGTGAATTACTATGTTAATTTTATATAAGTGACATATTTTATTAATATGTTGATTTTTAATTGTTAAAAATACATTTTATATATAAGATGTCATGTAATGTGTCACATGTGACATATTGACAAAATCACAAATAAAATGGACTCATCCATTTTATGTGTGTATACCGAAATGGAGGGTGTATTAGGATAAAATTGTGTTGATTATTTATAAGTGGAAAACATAATTATGAAACCTACACCTAGCCTTGCATGCCTATATTCTTGGTTAGAGAATCAAGCCCATGCATAGGGAACCCTCCCCACACCAACCGGTTTTGCCTTCTAAAGAGAGCCAAAATGGGTTCTTTCATTATTCATTCATACAATTCTTATTTCTAGTGTAAGAAATAAAACTCTCTACACATCTTACGAAATTAGAGAGATAAAAACTCCAAAAATTCCTTCATCTATTTTACCGAAATAATAGAGTACAAAATAAATTTTTGGGTCAATTTTTAGTAAGATTATTATAGATCTAATAATATTAATCTATTAAGGGGTTATCTTGGGTATTCATCTTTGGGAGAGATTCTATCTTTGAATCTTTGTTCATCCATATAAGGAAAGCTCAAGAACAAGTAAGAAGGAGATCTTACTTGTGCCCTTTGATCCGAAATTTTATAGTAAGGAAAACGATTTCTTCTCTATATTTATTTATGTTTGCATGCATAAGATCTAAATTAATTTTATTACTAAATTAATTATAACATATTTGAATATGTTGAGTATAATGAGATATATATTTCTAACAAGCGGTATCATAAGCCTTAGGTTGTTTGCATGCAAATCGGTTATTGTTTTTCCGAGTTATAAGATTAACAAACAAAACTTATAAATTTGTGTTTATTATGATATATCATGAAATTTATTATGCATGTTAAAGTTTCTGGTCCTAAAATATTTTAGGATATTTTGGTTTAATTTATGAATTTTATTGTTCATTTTATATTATAATGGCATTAAAATGTGATTTTTATGATAAAAATGTCATTTTTGGACGAAAAATAGCTAAATTTCGATTTTTCTAGTGGTTTTTGGATATGTTTTCACATATATTATATACTGATGGCCTGTAAAGTTTCATAATTTTATGAGTTGTTATGCTCGAAATATGGATTTTTCATGTTAAATTCGAATTTAAATGAGAAAATAGGTTAATATGCGTTATATTTCGAATCTGGTCATAGAAATTTAGTATGTTGTCACATGCAATTTTACAAGATGTGTGTAAAATATTTGGCTATAATGAAGTCTTTATGCATGATTTATGAATTTTTGATGAAAAATCACATAAATAGTGACTTTAATTAGTAAAAATGCTAAAACATACTTCATGACTAAGGAAAAACGTCACATGTTGCATTTTATCATATATTTCAGATCTAAAAGTGAAAAGTTAAGAAAAATAATTTTTCTCATATTTTTATGATTATAATTGATAAATCCGATAAACCGCAACATTGTTTTTCTCGATAAATTTCGAAATTTTTAACCTAAGTTTTTGAACATTATGAGTGTCATGGTATTTTTCCAGAATGTTCATGAGTTTAAAATTTCAAATTTCAAATTTATTTGAAATTTTTATGATTTAATTTGAAGCTTATGACATAATATTGTATTTTTGAGTTCATTTATGAACAATATTAAGAAATATAAGTTAATTATTGTCAATACGTTAGTAGAGACTAATTTTTAGTCCTAAGTTGGTTAGAGTAATTAACTTGTACATAAATATGAATTTATGTAATTATTGTGATTATAAAAGGTTAAATCACGCAAATCCGTAAAAACCGATTAATATACGATATTGGCTCCTTAAATGCGATTTAGCATAAAATTGGGCATGTTTATACATATTATAATGCTGCATTTTATTTATGATTGTCATATTTTAATTTTATGTATTTTTTGAATTATGTAATTTTACTTAGTATGGCCTTAGTTTTAATTGGTATTACCCGAAATGTATGGGAATATCGATTCGGTTGTAATTTATTGTGATCTCGTATCACCGTTTTTTAATTTAATAGATTTATTTTATTTTTAATTACAAATGTATAATAGGAAATTATGTAATTTGTTATGTAATTTATTTATTCCGGAGTTCCTTGAAGACGGTGTCACTCGAGAAGGCGATCCATTAAAGAAAAGTGTTGCCTTGAAATGCGTGCCAAGACCGAAGTTCAAGGGACCAAAGGAGTTGGTTTCCGAATTTGTAATAGTTTATTAGTTTTACTATTTTAGGAAGACCGTACTAGGATTTTATTTATGCTTTGCATTTTATTTATATGTTGCATGCATCGCTAAATCTCCATAACTAAACATGCATTTTTAAATCGAGTTTTTCGACCGTGTCAATTACAATTATCGTAGTTCACCGCTTTAGTTCACTTAAAACGTGATAGATAATAAATTGACATGACCTCTCGCTAAAATAAACAATTGAGACTTAGCCTTACCAAAAAGTAGAAACCATGAAAACCTATTTCATGAGGGAGTGCGCTCGGCCCTACCGGGGTACAAACCTTGTTACGTAGGGGAAGTGGGTGATAAATGTCTATCTACCGAATTCATGTTGATAAGGGATGAATCGGCCCTACCGTGCCCAAGTTGATGTGGATTTGGATCATAGACACATTTATTCGAAATTTGGATTGAGCTCAACGGAAGTATTCGTGACCGTAGTAGCATGTGTTCCGGGCTAAAGATAAATATTAATGTAGTTTTATCGACCAAGAGTTCTAAAACTAGAATCGATTAAAGAGTTAATCCACCGAGTTATATTGATAAGGGATGAATCGGCCCTACCATGCCCAAGTTAATATGAATTTGGATCTTGGAATCATTTATCATAGTTGGGTAGAGGTCACTATGTAAATGCCTTGTTTTTTACAAGTATTAATAAAACGATAAATGTTAAGTTTTCCACTATTCCGTTATCATATTGTTCTATTTCTTTACCTCAAATTATATACGATATCATTTCGATTTTAGTTCAAATCTCCATTAAAACATCGTAACTAAAGACAAAATTTGAATTTTTCTTCTAAAAACCTCGTATTATCCATTGTAAGGATCTCTTGTGAAGAGTATAGATAAAAGTTATTCGTGATCAAAAGGGTTTTTGATTCTTGACTAACATGTCTACTTACAATGGATTGTTTCTCATATGCTTAATTGAGTGAAGTACTTTGAAACGTTACATCATTTTGGTAACTAGATTTGTTTGAAATCAAAGTTGACCAAAATACCGCAACCACTTCAATGAAAGTTTTAAGACTAAACAAATGAATTGAAGAGTAGTCTTCATGAAATTCAATTTTGCTTCTCTAAGCAAAGACTCATTGAAATGAGTGGGAGTATTCTCTTAAACCGTTAAGAAAAGGACGAAGTTCAAAGAAGTAAAATTAGAATGAAATTGATACAAGGTAATGTTAAAAGTAAATTTATTGAGAATAACAATACTAAACCTATCAATCCCGACCGATAAAGTTTCCATTGTCTTAATTGTTGGACGCTAGAAAGGAAACTACCCCAAATTTTTTAAGAATCAACAAGTTAGTTGTGGGACATCTAATGGGACCTTCTTCTTTAAATGTTTATTTGATTAACATAAATTTTGCTAGTACTACTTTGTCAATATTAGAAACCAGTGGTGGTTTTCATCATTGTATTTGATACATAGGATGATTAGAATATGACGACTAGCAACAATGATGTTGAGAGATAGAGTCATTGTGTACTCAATCTAGTTTTTGGGTTTATAGTTGTACTTAATTGTGACTATTAAGAACATAAACTCCAAATAAGAATATAAACTTGTTAAGATACAAAAGAGGTTTCACTTTTGTGACCCTATACACCACGATTTGATGTATGGCTAGCCCATTATCAAGGTGAATATATTCTAAACCAAACTAGAATGATACATCATGTAGATGATACAAGACTCAAATTGGTATCCCAAGATTAAACTTTAAATTCTGGAATAATGAACGCAAAGAGTTATCGAGTACTCTTGAAACCATTAGAACTTATGGTATATGCGTATCTTGTATTCAAAGCAAGATGTCTCGTGCCTTTTGGTTGAAAAGGAGATCGAGGTTGTAAATCATTGATCCAAAATAGGTTGATCATTTTCTTTTACCAACGATTTAAATTGACGCTAATGTGTTCGCTTAATAAGGTAAATAGAGAAATCTTTGAAGAAGTTCAAAGAGTTCAAAAAATCACGATCTAGTCGTGATGGGATTATCAAAGTGAAGACTTTGATATAAGCAAAATGAAATGTGATATAGTATCACAAGTTAATCTCTCTTAACACACATTATGGAATAATGAGTGGTTGGATAAGAAATCAAACGCTATTCGATATGGTTTGGACTTCAATCAAGTTACTTTGAGTTACTTGATCCTTTTGAGGATTTTATAATTTTGTCTAAATTATTTTTCCACTAAATCTAAAACGAATCATATGAGATATGAAATGGTAGGGTACCATGTTTGTAAGTTTTTCAAAAGAAACAAATGCTCATTTTCCCTTACTATAATCACGAATACAACGGGTTTGTGGCTCGTGAAGCTGTCTTTCTAGAATACAAGTTTATTTCTAGAAGACAGAGTGGGAGAAATTATTCAAGAGCCACAAAGAATGTTATGTCGCAAGAAACTGGTCCTTCTTGGCTACATGAGACGTTTTTGTATAAGACGTTGTTTCTTCAAAACCTAGGAGGTTAAAGTCATCACTTGTTGAAGATGATGAATTAGTGTTACTTTTAGAAAGTAAAGAGCTTGCAACTTACAAAGAAATTGTTTGATTCAAGTTACTTCTGGAAAGTAATGATCATATGACTTAAATAAGAGTGTTTAAGTCACAACTCAATACAAGGCTTAGAGCCATGAAAATCCGAAATAAATTCAAGTGAATTGTTAGATATCAAAGCTTGATCGGTGGCAAAGGGTTTTACACTAGTTGAAATGCTTAAGTCTATTTGGATCTTCTTAGGGATTGTGTTTCATTATGATGATATACATATAGCAAGTGAATCTAAAACCCACTTCTTCAATTAGAAGGAATGTATTCAATACATTCCTTGAGTTTTGTAGATTCTTGCAATCCTGAGATAATGTGCAACTTAAGAGAGGGTCTTGAGTAGGACATCAATGAGTTGGAATCAATGATTTGATCATGGTATAAAAATTTTCTCTATAAGTCGAGAAGTTGTGTTTATACATGGAGTTTAGTGGGAGTTACGGAAATTTTAATTAGTCTTATATGTGGATGACATATTGATCATTGGGAATGATTTGACACTTATGGAGTATTATAATACATCTTTAATATCTGGATTTATGGAGATAAATCCACATGATATTAGCATCAAATAAGAAGTCTTATGTTGATAAGATTCATGATTAGTTCAATCGAGTTGAACATATTTGAGTGATTCCATTTGTTCCCGCTGCCGAATCAATTAAATAGGAAATGATGTATAACACTTCATATACTTTAAGCATGATGAATTGTTTCAAATCGAATTTAAGTAATAGTTACCAAGTAAGCCATAAAGATTACCCTTAAGTGCTTGCAGAAGCATTAAGGATGTAATGCAAAGTGTTTTTGATGCAATTTTGTGTAAGGGTGTTACACAAGTGACAATTGACAATTGAAATTGCGCATGGTTTCCGACAAGACCATAATCAAAACACATTAGGATGGTTAATATACCATTGTGGCTATGTTATTTAAGAAATAGATTTTCTAGAATCGTTCTAGGCAATAAAGAACAATGAGAAATATTTACAACGGAAATTGAGTACACTTGCAATCATGGGATGTGCAAGAAGGATGAGTCCCGCACACTGTGAAAACAGTGGGAGCTATTCTAAGGCTAGAGGGCCTATGTCTTGATTGGATCTCGACACGTACTCAGAAAGTTTTGTAATGCAAATGTATACATTACAAAGGAAAACGAGTATGTAGTAAGGTTGAGTAAGGTACAAGAAGTTGATAAAACCTACTAACCAAAGCCTTCTCATAGGCTTAACATGATGAGTCATGTCATTTCAATTGAATTGAGATGAACAACTACATACAAGATCTAAATTGGATATGAAGTAGTAATCAAGTATTGACTACTCATATTATAATCACATTTGTCGTTCGAGTTTTTAAAATCTGAAAACTCCTTTTATACTTTGTTACATCCAAACGGGTTGTAGAGACAATATTGAACCCCGTTAAAGTGAACCCGGATTAACATGGTATTCGCCCATAGTCACTTGTATGAGGTGACGTCTCGAAGTGACTAGAGTGTGATGCGATTGATGGCAAGTAAAATTGCCATAGAGTCATATGAGATGACTAGTCGATCACATAGGCAGACTATTAGGAACACTTTGTCGGGCCTTATGACCGCTTATAGAGTTCTGGTAAATTTATATAGCCTGGTCGTGGCGAGAGCTACTATAGTATTCTAATGAGTCGATTCTTTTGACTAAAGACTGTTCGCCTAAGATGGCACAGTTTCAGATTAACTTTGATTTGTGTTACTACGACCTTCGTAAATGGGGTCAAATGGGCATATTTTGGGTTATGATGGCTGTGGCTAGTCGAAGGAATAAGTGCGATAGGAATTGTCCACCCCCTTGTCAGGGTTAAAACAATATCTCAGGGCCACTCGAGGAGTAATGAACTGGAAATGCGTGGCCACGCTCGGAAGGTATCTATGGTAGATAATTCCAGTCAATCAGTTATTCTCCAGATCGAGGAAACCACTCTCGATATGATCACTTGCAAGTACAACCTGAAAGACACCTTGCATTGAGTGGGAGATAGTAATAGGACAAGAGAATTGGTGACGCACACTTGTTGAGGACAAGTGGGAGATTGTTGGAATATGTGTCCTCCGATAATAATGCGATCACAACTGTTGATCATGATGATCACATGTTTAAATCTCGTTTTAAGAATACATGTGGGATGTAATATTTTACAGTTAACTGGTCCACACATATCGGTAATGATTGGCTGACTAGAGTTTGACATTACTGTCGTGCGACGGTGGTGATCAGTTGATCCCCTTAGGTCATACCTAAAGAGTAACACTCTTAATTGAATATTTAATTGATCGTATGACGATACGAGTTAATTAAATTACTTTGAATTGATGGACGATTTTGGAAGTAATATTTACGTGTCTCATTGTAATTTGATTAAAAAAGATACCGTCTAAGTAATCGAATTGTTTTATTACTTAGATGAAATTATTGTTTACAGAAACAATTGAAACTGAATGAATAATTTATTATAAATACAAGATGTTGTGATTTATAAATTGGTAAACCATTTGGGTACAAGTAATTGTGAATTACTATGTTAATTTTATATAAGTGACATATTTTATTAATATGTTGATTTTTAATTGTTAAAAATACATTTTATATATAAGATGTCATGTAATGTGTCACATGTGACATATTGACAAAATCACAAATAAAATGGACTCATCCATTTTATGTGTGTATACCGAAATGGAGGGTATATTAGGATAAAATTGTGTTGATATTTATAAGTGGAAAACATAATTATGAAACCTACACCTAGCCTTGCATGCCTATATTCTTGGTTAGAGAATCAAGCCCATGCATAGGGCACCCTCCCCACACCAACCGGTTTTGCCTTCTAAAGAGAGCCAAAATGGGTTCTTTCATTATTCATTCATACAATTCTTATTTCTAGTGTAAGAAATAAAACTCTCTACACATCTTATGAAATTAGAGAGATAAAAACTCCAAAAATTTCTTCAGAAATAATAGAGTACAAAATAAATTTTTGGGTCAATTTTTAGTAAGATTATTATTATTCTAGATCTAATAATATTAATCTATTAAGGGGTTATCTTGGGTATTCATCTTTGGGAGAGATTCTATCTTTGAATCTTTGTTCATCCATATAAGGAAAGCCCAAGAACAAGTAAGAAGGAGATCTTACTTGTGCCCTTTGATCCAAAATTGTATAGTAAGGAAAACGATCTCTTCTCTATATTTATTTATGTTTGCATGCATAAGATCTAAATTAATTTTATGACTAAATTAATTATAACATATTTGAATATGTTGAGTATAATGAGATATAGATTTCTAACAGAGACCACATCGATAAAGTTGGTTGAACGGTTGAGGACGCCGAAAAGCTTATGGTTTGCCCCATACAATGAGAATCAGTATGTATAGTACTTTATTATAATGAATCACGATTCTATTCATTTATTAACACACTTACATGCATGTATATGAACTAACAGTTCAATTTTCAATATTTCATAGCAAGCATTGGGTGCTAACGGCAATCAATGTGAAAAAAGGCATAGTGTACTGGATTGACTCTTGCGGACATAGTCCCACTGAGAAATTTGTAAAGATGATGACTGAGTAAGTTTACAACCTTACATTATAATGTCAATTGTTATTGTATGACCTTTGAAAACTAGGCTCCTTTTAATGTCCCATCGGTATTACTGAGCCAAATGCTAATTATAATTTCATGTATATATTTATGAATTAGTGTGTGTTAAGCAATTGGAGCATCAAGTCCAACTTTTGTCACGATAAAAGTAAGTGTATTCTTAATAATTACTCCTATCATTTAATTTATGTTTATGCTAGAGGTTGATCTAATTTAGCTTATTTGTATATGATTTATATAATAATCTCTTCTACAACAACCAGACAGCAAACAATGCGCCTTTTTCTGTTGTCGGTCCATGTGGGAGATTATCACCCGAAAGTATATCAACATAGAGTCACCAGTTAGTGTGTTTTAATAGCTATTTCAAACGTAACTTGGGTTTAATTCTGTGTAATATTCTACTTATTCTGTCTATTTTGATTAAGTATATTTTGATTTGTAGTTCCCACCTTCAATCAACAACAAAGACCCAACGTATTCGAAAGAAGACATCGGCGAGATGAGAAATAAGTGGGCCACTTATTTTCTTTCATTAGCGGATGGGCAATAGTCTGCTCATTATGTATGTGTGTATATAGAGCCATGTGTAATTAGTTTTGGTTACCCTGTTTATAATATTTTGATGCTGGGTTGAATAAATCAATCTATGTAATATTCTGATATTGCAGGATTAAAATTTTGCAATGCGCAGCTGCTGAAATGCTATTTTGCAGTAGCATTTCAGCGGAACCTGCTACTGCAAAAATTAGCATTTTAGCAGCTGCTGGAACCTGCTAAAACAATTTTTTAAAAAAAATATTTATAAATTCGATTACGGTTAAAAATAAAACCGTGGTCAATAAATCTATTGAAAACGGTCGCATTTAAATAGAAACCCGTTGACATATTCATCCATAATATAATGGTTTAATAAGCACAAACCGTTGTCGAATTCATAACATTTAAAACGGTTTAATAAGCATAAACCGTTGTCATATTTACTATTTTACAATGGTTGTGTTTAAGTAAAACCGTTGTCATAGGTTTCCGTATAGCATTCAGACTAATACTACCATGGTTTCAATATTATAGACAATGGTTTTGAACCGTTCTTAATATTGTATTACGGTTATTTGAACCCGTTATTTACATTTCATAACGGCCGCCTTTTTAACAACCGTGGTCACGAAATAACAACGGTCGATGTAATAACGGTTCTGTATTTTGTATTACAACGGTATATCACCTTATCTAACCGTTGTTGCACCGGTTATTTGGCGTAGTGGGATATATCCTGATCCAGTCCAGATCCTGCGGATCCGGATATGGATATGAAAATTTCAGATTCTGTAAATATGGACCAGATCTGGATCTTATAGGATTTTATCCAGATCATATCCACTGCCATCCCTATGCGGAAGAGCTTAACGAACATCAATCACTTCAATTTTTTTTATTCTTTTTTAATCAAGGGGATATTCTTAACCCAGGAACTTTCGATCCTAATATAGTTACGCAATTAGTTTTAAAGTACATGAAAATTCAAAGGGTTGATTACTAAGTGTAGAATAGATAGAGCTGTAAATAATATGAGCCGGCTCGTTGAGCCCTCGGAGTGGGCTCGGTCAAACCGAGCTCGAGCTCGAGCTTGAGCTGGAGCCGAGCTTGGCTAAATACGAGGCAAGCCCGAGCTCAGCAAGGCTCGGCTCGAAAGCTCGTTTATAATTCTTTTTGTATAATCTTTATATTGTAATATTATTTTTATTTCAAATTATATGTTATTTAAACACTTATATAAGTATATTATAATATAATATTTTTAGTATTTTATAATCTTATTTGTTTATTAAAAATATTTATATTTAGTTGGATGAATGATGAGAAAGTGAAAATATGTAATGACAAAACGAGATCGTGTATTTCTAATACAAAATAAATAACTTAATTTAGATTCTGAATTAATATCTCGTACAATTAACGTAATATGAAAGCTTCTGACGCCGTCTGTGGGAATCGAACCCACGACCACTTGGTTAAAAGCCATGCGCTCTACCAACTGAGTTAAGATGGTTGTTTGATTTAAAATTGTGTTTTACTCCGAAGAAGATATTATATTAAACTTAAGTGTAACACAACATAAATCTTTAGACTATGAGTATCATTTATCATGATTCTTACCAACTAAGTTAATTGATATCTTAGAAATTTCATTCATTGAATTCTCCTTTCTCGTTGATTACAAAATAAGAAAATCCTTAATTATATTAAATTGATTTTTAGAGAACCAATGTCATTCATATAAGGAACTTTTTACTATTGACGAGAAAGTAGAATTTTGTTGTGTGACGAGGCGGAAGTGAAATAAAAAGGGATGAGGCTTCTAGCATTGTTAATTGGAAGTGAAATAAAATGGCGTGAGACTTCTAGCATTGTTGTTGTCCTTTAATTGTACAAAATGGGATTTACACTAATTTTATTGTTTGACAGTGATAAGGCGCCACCCGGTGACGCCCAAATTAGGTACCACCCTCTCACATGCATTCTTAATTGAAAGGGTCCCCACTCACCCCATGTGAGAGGGTGACGCCCAAATTGAGTGCAACCCGGTGGCGTCATTTCATTTTCCAATTTTATTTAGTTTTGATACACTTATTTAGAGAGTCCAAATTTATTTATCATTTTTTAATGCCTTGATGATCAAGAGTAGAGGTGGACAAAAGTGTCGCTCAACTAGCCCGACCTGATCCACCTCATAGACTGAAAAAAAAAGTCACTGCCCATGATGGTGGAAAACTACTCGGGCGTCCCCTATCCAACATGTGCATCCCTAGCCAGGTCCATCTTGTGGCCAACCCAACTATACCCGATATCCAGCGCTAGTCAAGTAATGTAATTTTTTTTAGAATAGTTCTAACATGAGTTATTAACGACTTTTTTACGTGTTATTTTAATGAGAAACAACAATAATTTAGAAAACAATTTCAATAGGTAGACTACATGTAACACCCCCATTTATTCAGGAGTCTTTAGCTAGACATTCCCAAATAAATAGGACTGTTACCATCTCGGTTTCCCGAGGTAGTGAATAACAAAGTACAACAATACCAAAGTACTTTAAATTGAAACTTTAATGATTACATATGTCTTACAATTTTTAATCAACTTGAACTTAATGTAAAAATAAATACAACTCGCAGCGGAAATTAAATAAGTGATAAAACTTTCTATGTGATCTAGACTTCTTCTAAGGTTCCAAGTTTGGCTCTCATCCCAATGCTCCCAAGTCAGCTAATCTTTGGTACCTTTCAAATCTGCTCCCCATAAAACGGTTCACCGCAGGTGTTCACGAATACACAGTCAACCGCGAGGTTGAGTAGGAATAAAACTAAATTATAAGAACATACAATTATCAATCCAATTCAATTCACTTTCATTGCACAACCCCCTGGAAACGTGCTCCTTTCCTTTACTTAGCACAACTCCCTTAACAACGTGCTCACATTACTTTAGTACCCCTCCCTTAACAACGTACCGCAAAATGTAATAGTACCCCTCCCTCACAACGTACATATTACCATCACCCCAGTGTACAAACTCCCTCAACAACGTACAACTGACTGTCGCACAGCTTTTTATAATAACCACATTCCAATCAACGATACAATCCAATTCACCTCATCAATATAACCGACACAAATCAACATAAGTCACCCTTCCAACCATTACGATATTATCAACCAACATATACAATATGAATCTCCCTTCCAACAATTACGATTATATCAACCAACACAATTCACATACGATCAATTCACTTTAACGTAAGTAATCCACCATACCAAACATAGATAATTAAAAGTTGAGTTGAGTAGGATTATCCCTACCTGGCAAGCGATTCCAATTAAGCAGCTTAAGCAATCCAAATAATTAAAGCAATCCGACCCGATTATAATTTCTTCACGAATCAACCTAATCAAAATATCATAATTCAATTCAATTATATATTTAGTTATTTACTCCTTTTATTTATTTATTCAAATTAATTATTTATTATAATTATTAAAGGTTTACGATTATTAAAACTCGATTCACTTATTATAAATTAATTAATTACGTCAATTATAATCTCGTATAATATAATTCAAAAACCCGTTTATTAAAGTCAAAACCCGATTACTTATTAATACCCGAGTTAACCCGTCTTAAAACTAAATAAACCAAAAACCCAAATCCCATGAATCCCCGTGAAAACCCACAACACAAACCATATACAATCCCGTCGAAACCGTTGTTCACTACCCTTCCTAAACCCGTCTTTCACGACTTCCTTGACCACCATCAGTCCCGACCAAACCTGCCACCTCCTAGTCCACACCACGACGAACACCAGGGACCAAAGCCACCACCCAAACCGCCACCAGCAGCCCCCAGACACCCCGCCCTAACAGTCCCTTTCAAAACTCGACACAATCAACACTACACCCTTATTCACCTCCTCTCACCACCCTACGACCACCAGTGGCCACCACCGTGGTCTCCCTTGACCCACGGTGGTCACACCACTGACCCCGACCACTCACGGCAGCTCACAACCACCCAGAACGACACCAACAATCCCCTTAAAACCCCTCCCCTGTTCTCACGTTTTCCAGCCACCACCGCCGCAAAACACCATCTCCGGCCACCAAGACACCACCAAAGTGGTCGACTACCTTCCCCCATCACAATCCTACCATGCCACCAAGACTCGGCCAATTAGGGGTTCAATTACCCACTACAAATACGCACGACCTACCCCACAACACCCCCTGACCAGCCACCTTTAGCCGCCTGCCACCGCCACCCTAGGCCATCCCTGACACCACCACTACACCCATTCCAACCCTTGCAACCCAACGAACCACCTCCCAAATTTTGGTCTCATTCCGTCAAGGTTTGGGTCAGTTTCTAAGTGTCTTAAGATCGTCTGACATTCAGCTGTATAAGAAAATAAAACAAGATTAGAAATTGTTACCTATTATTTACCGCTTGCTAATCCCGTCTCCAAAAGCTCCTCCTCTTAATTTGTGATTTATTTCTCAGATTTAATATAGTATTTATAGGGTAGGATTATAGAGAATGCGAGGTCAATAGGAAACTATATAATTTACCTATTCCAATTAATATAGGAATTACTATTATTATTATTATCATTATATTATTATTATCACAATTATATTATTATTATTAATACATATATCATAGGTAAGATTCCCTTATTTTATCTTTACTAATCTATTATTGTCATAAATTATTATTAGTAATAATATAATTACTACCTTTCCATATTATATTATAATTATTTTGCGATGCAAATCCCGATTATACTCTAACCTTATTATACTAAATTTCAGTCCAATTACTTAATGTCACATGGTCCAATACTCAATTATTAGCTAAGCCCAATTCCCGACTTGTTTTACTTATTTTATTATTTAATTATCGTCTTATTTGTAATTCATTATTAGAAATGCCATTAATTAATTATTAAATTACATAAACTATTCTCATAACTTATCATTAAAATACGGGGTATTACACTACACCTTAGTTAACCAAATGAGGAAAATTTCGAAGTTTTTTTACACCATATATCGGATACATATCGAACTGTTATAATTAGGGTAAAAGAACTCTTACCACTTGAGCTAACTCTTATTCTCAAGCAAACTTCAAAGCTTTAATATATCATTAAAGTGATAGTTATCATAGAATTTAAAACTGTTTTATGCACTATCACAATGACATTTTATATTTGAATACGTGAAAGTAGGGATAGCAACAAAATCCAGATCCAACCCAGATCCTACAGACCGGATATGGATCGCAATATTTAAGACCAGTGGATAAGTATATGTGTATGGAACATGTGGTCGAAATCCAGATCCTACCCTTGGATCCTATTTTATTTCATTTTCTTAAACAATATGTTAAGTTAAGCAAATAGTAAAACTATATGCTTTGTTTTTCTAATGCTTTTTCATAAATCAAACCATGATTTTATGTAATTAACATTTTTCGGTTAAAAAAAAGATACTTTTTTAGTGTTATTGTAATATCATAAGATTTTATTTTTATATTTTTAGAATTTTAGCTTTATTATTTGTATTTAATAGAGAAAAATAGTATGTTACGTTGTAATAAAATCCAAAAATTAATATTTTCATATTTTAAGAGAGAGTCTTCTTTTACTTTAAAAAAGATAGGCTATATCCTTATCCAATCCAGATCCCGCGGATCCGGATATGGATATGAAAATTTCAGATTCTGTAAATCTGGATCGGATATGGATCTTATAGGATCCTATTCAAATCTTATTCAATGCCATCCCTATGTGGAAGAGCTTAACGACCATCGATCACTTCAATTTTTTTTATTCTTTTTTAATCAATGGGATATTCTTAACTCAGGAGCTTTCGATCCTAACACAGTCACTCAATTAGTTTTAATGTCAATGAAAATTCAAAGGGTTGATTACTACGTGTAGCATAGATAGAGTTGTTAATAATATGAGCCGGCTCGTTGAGCCCTCGGAGTGGGATCGGTCAAACCGAGTGTATGGGTAAAAATACCCTCTCATTTTTATCATGACGTGGCAATTCAGTATTGGGTAAAACAGAAGTACACAGATAAATAACAAAGCAGCAGGGTGCTGGACGCAAGGAAGAACAAGGGGAGATGAACCTGGACATGCAAGTAGCACAAAGGCCGCGTTTGAATTAACTAAAAAACAGCCAGCAGGAACATTGAAATGGTCAACAGGAACGTTGAAGTGATCAGCAGAAACATTACAGAGATTAGTAGGAGCTTTGACAAAGTCAGCAACCACTTCCTATTTAATAGGAAGTGGAGCGTATGGTTGAGAAAATATAGGAGCACGTGCAACCACCCCAGGAACGGCTATAAAAGAGCAACAAACATCGTATTCAAGACACTCTGGATTCCCCATTCATTCCACTCGAAGAAATATCACTCATCATCTGCAATACTCAACATCATTAACACACTTTAATTTTATCCATTGTTCATATCATTTGTACTTAGTCATTTGGAGATCGCAGCTGTACCTCCTGATCGTTCCAGCTAGGTTCACCCTCAAATACTATTACTACTAGTGTATCATTGGCGGGATACCATTCCCCCCGCAGTTTTCCCACATTTTGGGTTTCCCGCGTCAACATTTTGCTTGTGTCGTCTGTCTCTCTTTCTTTTTCTCTATTTCTCTTTCGTACTATCCGTTTACTTTCGTTCTCGCTATGTTATTGCTACTTATCCACTTAAGTCTTCATCTTCGTATTTTAACTAGAATAGCCGCATTGACTCACAAATCTTTAGTCGGTAAAATCTTACCAAAACAATTTGGCACCCACCGTGGGGCATTGTGGTTAAATCTTTGTTAAAATCTCTTTTCGAAATATCCTAACATCTCTATAGTTAGTCATGTCAGGATCCAGTCAGAACGTCTCTGATCCAATGAGTACATCAGTGTAAACTCCAATAGTAGGGGCGACACCAGCAACCTCCGGTGTTCCAAGAACGGCGGTCCCTGCCACCAGAGTGACTGCAGGCCAGGCTCAGCCCCAAGTATCAGCAAAGCCTCCTTACTCCCCCAAAATCCCAGATCTGGGAGTAAGGAAGGCTGGAAAATCACCAGTTATCAATCCTGTACCCAAGCCTAATAGGGATGGGAGTCCGCAGCGCCCAGGATCACCAGGACACCTGACAGGAGCCCGTCTCCCAGGAGCGTCACAACCGGATCCGGTACAACAGTTGCTCCAAGGGATGACATCCTTGCAGCAGGTGGTGATAGGGCTACAAAGGGACAACCAGTCCCTAAAGGAAAAGATAGATGCAGTGTCACCCCTGGGAACTGATGCGTGTGTTTTATATAAGGTATTTACCTCGTTTTTACACGCATTTCTGTACTATTTTATGTAGCATCTAGCTACAAATACCCTCGGATAGTCTACTTTGGTTTGTCTTGTGTAAATTGCAGGTTCAAACCGAAAAGAAGATAAATCGAGCCCAAACTCGTCCCATTTGCATACATTCATGGAGAACAAGGAATCGGAGCTTATTTCGGAAGGTGCCATAGTGCCTAACGTGCCAAAATAGCTCGATCGACCACTATTCTAGTCGATCGAATGCTTTATATCATGAAGATCATAGGATCGAGCATAAATATTACTCGATCGAGAAGGCATTATAAGGAGTTACTCGATCGAGTGGTATATTTCCACTCGATCGAGCGGTTTTATTCTACTCGATCGAGTGGTTTTACCCTCTAATTATGTTTTTCCGCCTATTTTCGTATGGGCTTTTGTAATTAGGCTTTTGGATTAGGTTTAGGGGGGGATTTTCGTGTGCTACTTTAGAGAGTAGACCGCGTAAATCCTCCTCACTTCTTCTTCTTGACTCACATTATCTTTATTCACTTCTTCTTTTTCCATTACTCATTTTCTATTCTATGGCTAGAATTCGAAACTTGTAATCGGTACTATTTTCCCTTTTTATTCTTAATTCTTACTCTTAATTAATCTTATTGCTAATACTTTTTTCTCTTCTTTTATCCCTGCAATTGCTTATTTGTTTTCATCTTGTTTTTTATTATCATGTTCAATTCCTATTATTTATATATTATTGTTGTTGAATCGATAATGATGTGTAGCTAATTCCCTCTTGCTAAGACCAGGGAATCCATGATTATGAAGGAATAGTAATCGCCGTATTAGGTTTTATGCTTGTGTAGTCTTTGTTGTTAATTGCTACTATCAATTGTATCTGTCTAATTGAGTCGATGCAATTAGGCATTTTATCGTAGTAAACCTTGACCTGGACCAGAAGGTTGGAAAGGGTGAGACTCATAGCGAACATTAGGGCACTGTAGTGAGGTCGGAAGCTAAGCTATTTGTGCTTTAGGGCGAATTGAGACCGGAAGGAGATATTCACTGCCCTATAGACCATATTTGCATTGACCTGAGACCTAGATTGCTTGACTGAATGATCATGGTGAACAACCAAATCAAAACCCCCCAAATTGGTTACCGTGACGAACTTAGTTAAAGCTGACATTTTCCCATCTCCCTGTGGAGATCTACCCGACTTCCCTAGCTATATTAGTTAGAGTCAGTTGGTTATTTTTGATATGTATACGACTGCCCTGTCAAATTTTGGCGCAGTTGCCGGGGAGATGGCGTAATTTTGTTGCTTTATTTAAGTTTGTCTTTCGTCTCAAGGAACTTATTCCTTGAGACTGATCTCATTTTTGCAAAGTTTTTGATTAGTTTGCAGGATATCTGTTCTAGAAAGAGAACATTGTCATACCTGCCCCAGTGTGTAAATTCTATCTGCCAGGATGCCGAATATAGCCAGCCACTCAGAGCCTAACGTGGATTCCCTTCCAAAAGGTTTCTTACTACCCACTACTGAATCGGGAACTTTTGGAATCCACCCATCTTACATACAGCTGGTCGAGAGAAATCTCTTCAGGGGGGTACCTGAAGAAGATCCGTGCAGGCACATAGAGTTATTTACAGAGTATTGCTCTACCATTCCTCTTTTTGCTGGGGTGACACAAGATAGAGTGAAGGGAGTTCTCTTTCCCTTCTCTTTAGCTGATGATGCCCGGGAATGGTTGAAGGATTTAGACATGGAAGTAGCCGGTGTAACTGACTGGAATTCCCTTGCCTTGGCTATTTATAGGCGATATTTTCTGCCACAGCGCATTAATGCGTTGAGAGATCAGATTACTTCATTTGAGCAATTGCCCACCGAAGACTTGGATGGGGTTTGGACTAGGTTCAAGAAGCTCGTCCGTTCTGTGCCTTATCACGGGTTCAAGCACTGGTTCTTATGTACCCAATTCTACAATGGGTTATATCGAAACCAGAAAGCTATCCTTGATAGTGTAGCTAAGGGGAGATTCACGAAAAATATAGAGGATGATAAGGGCTGGCATCTTATTGAGGAAATGGCCATCCATGTCCCCGAATATGGAAATCCCCGAGGAAGTGGGCAAGTTAATGAGTTGGTAGCAGGTGAAGTGGAGAGTCCAAGCAAAAGTCTAGGTAATGTGGAGATTACGGAGGCTATGGGTGAGCATGCACAAATTTGTGCAATTACCGAGCATGTGGAGATATGCGGTAGATGCGGCATGGAGGGGCATGACCTCATTGGTTGTATGGCGAGAATAGAGCGCGACATTGCTTATCAGAAATACAAGCAAGGAGTTCCTTTTTCTTAATTATATGAAGAAATGACAAATGTTTCTACTCCTTCCATGGCAATGCCACAGCCAGGCCCCCTTTCTACAAATGGGGAGATTGCCGAACTGAAATCCTTGGTTTTGAACTTAACACAACAGTTTGGGGAGAAATGCAACAAGGATGATACGGTTATCGTGGAGTTAAGAGAACAAGTCTCGCAGTTAACACTCGCGAAAGACCAAGCTAACCATCCACCGATATGCGACCCAGTCAACGCCATCAATCTCCGAAGTGGTCGTGCTTATGAGGGGCCAAAAATGCCGAAAGACGGGGTTGTGACAGCTGATAATGCCCCGGAAGAAGAGCTGGACAAGTTTACGAATGATATCCCTATTGTACATTGTCCAGACACTCGATCGAGTGAAAATACTACTCGATCGAGTGAAATATCCAATCCAGATGATCGGTCGAGTAAAAATATTACTCGATCGAGAGGTGCACAAATGAAAGATGGTCGATCGAGTATATATTCCTCTCGATCGAGTGATCTGGCAGAAGAAGTCACTCGATCGAGTGAAAATTGTGGTCGATCGAGTGAGCCTGAAATACAAGAGCTCGATCAAGTGGTTCAAACAACTTGATCGAGTAGTTCTCAAGATAAATTCACTCGATCGAGTGAGGAAAGTGCTCCATCGAGTGCCAGAACCAGCGGAGATCCTATTTTGACATCCAATTCCGCTACCGTGTCATCTTCCCCTGCTGTGAAGACGTCACGTGCTGACAAAGGTAAAGAGAAAGTCGCGGGTCCGCTCATTGCTACCAGAGTACCCTTTCTAGGTCGTCTGAAGGATGCAAAGGTTGAGCGATAGTACGGTAAGTTTGTGGACATTGTCAAGAACCTCCAGGTAACTGTCCCTTTTACCGAACTTATTACCTAGGTACCTACTTACGCTAAATTCACGAAAGATATTGTGACGCGTAAGAGAGAGCTAAGTGAATTTGAGACCGTTTCATTTTTGGAAGAGTCTAGTAATTTACTTTTAAATAAGGCTCCACCTAAAATGAAGGACCCGGGTAGCTTCTCTATTACCTGTATTATAGGCAATGAGATAATTGATAAGGCTCTTTGTGATTTAGGAGTCAGTGTCAGTGTCATGCCCATATCTATCTGCAAGATATTGAATATGAGTCACCTTAAATTGACTAACATTACCCTACAGATGGCTGATAGATCTGTTAGGCGACCCTTGGGTGACTTAGAGGACGTGCCTGTGAAAATAGGCAAGCTCTTTATACCAGTAGATTTTATTATTTCTAGACATAGCTAAGGACACCCGGACCCCAATTATATTAGGAAGACCGTTACATTATACAGTTGGGGCCATTATTGATGTCAAATAAGGGCGTTTGACTCTTTCAGTAGGGGATGACGCGATCACTTTCAGCCTGCCTAGTCTTTTAGCTCGTCCAATGATAGAGGACACATGTTATTCTGTTGATATTATTGACGTGTCTATTTATGAATTCTGGTCGGGTTCTTTTATAAAGGACCTACTAGAGGCTTTTATGCTTTTGGATGAGTGTGCAGATAACCCAGATGACAATAACGCTGTGTTGGATTTGCTTAAAGATGATTTAGATGAGCGTGGACTCACCGACGCTGAGGGAGAGCAAGTGGAACAGATGATCAGTACCCTTTGCTCCATTGAGGTAAAGGTACTTGAGCGTAAGCCTCTTTCCTCTCATCTAAAATATGTTTTCTTATATGATACTGAGCAATATCCAGTCATTGTTAGTGCTAAGCTTGATAATGATTAGCTGACTTCCTTGTTAGTTTTGCTTAAGAAAAACAGGAAAGCTTTGGGTTATTCATTGGACGATATCAAGGGGATTAGTCCCGATATTTGTATGCACAAGATAGAGATGGAGGAAGATCACAAACCTTGCAGACAGGATCAGCGCCGGCTGAATCAGAAGATGCAAGATGTTGTGATGGCTGAGGTAATGAAGCTGCTCGACGCAGGTATTATCTATTCTGTTGGTCATTCTAAGTGGGTGAGTCCAGTTCAGGTGGTCCCTAAGAAAGGAGGGACTACCGTGGTTAGGAATGACAAAAATGAGTTAATACCCACTAGAGTAGTGATTGGTTGGCGGATGTGTATAGATTACAGATAGCTGAACGCCGCCACCAAGAAAGATTGCTTTCCCCTTCCCTTTATTGATCAGATGGTAGAAAGGTTAGCTTCTCATAAGTTTTTCTGCTATTTAGACGGGTATTCAGGGTTCTTTCGGATCCCTATTCACCCAGATGATCAAGTTAAGACTACTTTTACTTGTCCTCAGGGCGTGTTTGCTTATTGCAGGATGCCTTTTGGTTTATGTAATGCCCCAGCCACCTTCCAGAGGTGCATGATGGGGATAATTTCAGAGTATATCGAGTCTATTATGGTAGTTTTCATGGACGATTTTAGTGTTTATGGAAGTGATTTTTCTAACTGTCTGTCTAACCTTGATAAAGTGTTGCAGCGCTGCATTGAGGTTAATCTCGTGCTTAACTGGGAGAAGTGCCATTTTATGGTCAACGAGGGCGTTGTCTTAGGGCACTTAGTTTCTGATAGGGGAATAGAAGTTGATAAAGCAAAAGTGGAAGTGAGTCAGCAATTACCTCCTCCTGTTAATGTTAAAGGAGTGAGAAGTTTCCTTGGTCACGCCGGCTTTTATCGCCGGTTTATCAAGGATTTCTCAAAAATTGCTAAACCACTTACACAGTTGCTACTTAAGGATGCCCCTTTTGTATTTACTGACGAGTGTCTTTCTGCTTTTAACAGGTTAAAGCAGGCTTTAGTATCTGCGCCGATCATACAGCCTCCCGACTGGGATTTGCCGTTCGAAATAATGTGTGATGCCAGTGACTATGCATTAGGAGCAGTGCTAGGCCAAAGGAAAGACAAAGCTTTAAATGCAATCTAATATGCGAGCCGAACTCTGGATGAGGCTCAAGTGAAGTACACCACCACTGAAAAAGAGCTGTTAGCTGTAGTTTATGCCTTAGAGAAATTTCGTTCTTATTTGATTGGGTCAGAAGTTACTGTTTTTACTGACCATGCAGCTCTGAGGCACCTCCTTGCTAAGAAGGAGGCTAAACCACGGCTATTGAGATGGATACTTCTTCTTCAGGAGTTTGATCTGCAAATAAAAGATAAGAAAGGAGCTGAGAACGTTGTAGCTGATCATCTTTCGCGACTGTCACGACAAGAGGGGGAAGATTCTTTACCTATTGATGAGTCTTTTCCTGATGATTCTTTATTTGTCGTATTGTCTTCTATTGTTAACCAAGAACTTTGGTATGCAGATATAGCTAATTACATTGTCAGTGGCAAGCTGCCGCCTAACCTTTCTCATCAGCAAAGGAAGCGTTTTCTGTATAACGCTAAGCAGTATTTCTGGGATGATCCTTATTTGTTTAAGGAATTTGCAGACGGTCTCTACAGACGGTGAATTCCGTAGTGGGAGACCAAAGTAGTCCTGGAAGGCTGTCACTCCTCTCCCTATGGTGGTCACCACGGTTCATCGCGCACCGTGGCTAAGGTACTTCAGTCTATTTTTTACTGGCCTTCTTTGTTTGCTGATGCTATGGCTTTTGTTTCAGCTTGTGATGTGTTTTGGGTGTATTTTGCGCAAGGGAAAGTCAGTTCAGGATAGAGTCGTGTGTGGTTAACTAACTCTAAACGGTTTGTTGGTCAGGTCGTCAGGGTTAAAATATAAAGCTGTAAGTATAACAATAACAACAATAATGAGACAGAGAATTTTGTACGTGGAAAACCCTTAAATGAGAAAAAACCACGGGCACCAAGCCATGAGAGGATTTCACTATGTAATTGGGATTATATGATAACGATAATGTTTATATTTCTCTAAGTATTGTGTATGCGGATATATGCTTCTCCTAGTGTAGACGATGTGTTGCAAATGTCTTCAAAGTATTCCTTATATAAGCTTTACTTGAACGGCTGCCTGATGCCAGAATTAATGCGGAATATTCTCCATAATTGTCTATAATAATTGTCAATATTTCTCCCTTAATTACTGCATTTACTGCGAGATCTTTTCATTCAATGTTGCGCATATATTCCGTTTATAATATGAGCTTCTAGTCTGATATCGTCCTGATATTTTGACCGTTGTCCTTTCCATGGCCTGGCGCCTTTCTTCTTGTGTCCTGATAGCCTGACGTCCTGACAACCTGATAGTCAGGTCAAGATGAGATACTGATCAGGGATGTCTGCGGATTTTCAGGCCTAACATGATGCCTGCCAACGATCAGGGAACATTTCAAAGAGACATGAGATGCCACAAAATGGTATCTTAGAGATCAAGGATTTCGATGTCTAGGGCATTGACTTCTAAGGACCGTTCCCATCTAGTAAAGGTAATAGGTATATTTTAGTAGTTGTCGATTATGTGTCGAAGTGGGTTGAGGCAATTGCCTCACCCCATTGTGATGCCAAGATCGTGATTAAAGTGTTTAAAAAGGTCATATTTCCCCGATTTCGTGTCCCTAGGGTTGTCATTAGCGATGGGGGAATGCACTTTAAAGAAAAGAAACTAACTTCCATTCTGTCTAAGGTTGGTGTTCAACACCGGCGTGGTTTGGGGTATCACCCCCAAACCAGTGGTCAGGTTGAGGTCTCTAATCGCGAGATTAAAGAGATCTTGTCTAAGGTAGTTTCTAAATCACGTAAAGACTGGAGTCTTAAATTGGAAGACACATTATGGCCTTACAGAACTGCCTTTAAGACACCGATCGGTGCATCACCTTATCGGTTAGTTTATGGGAAATCATGCCATTTACCTGTTGAACTGGAATGTCAGGCTTGGTGGGCAATTCATGAGCTTAACTTTGATCCTGAGTTGTGTGGTCAGAATCGTCTGTTGCAGCTAGATGAATTGGAAAATTTTAGGCTTAATGCTTATGATAGCTTGCGCATTTACAAGGAAAAGACGAAGAGATGGCATGACAGAAGAATTCTACCTCAGGAATTTCATGTCGGGCAGAAGGTGTTGCTGTTTAATGCCCGATTGCGGTTATTTCCTGGCAAGCTGAAGTCCAGGTGGAGTGGTCCTTATACGGTGACAGCTGTTACTAAATTTGGATCCGTTGAGCTAGAAGGTCTCGAAGGAAATCGGTTCAAGGTGAATGGGCAATATGTGAAGCATTATCACGAAGCAAAGGAAGCAGACAATCGTGTTTAAGTCTTGTACTTCGACGATCTTGATGTGCCTGTTAATTGATGCCAGAAAGGTCGTGCGGGACCTCATAAACCTGCACTTTTCGGGAGGCAACCCGGACTGTTTTATTGTATTTTTGTTGAACGATTTCTTTGCCTTTAGTTTTTTTTAAACTTTAGACACCAAACTATGCTTTCTCTACATTTCCTATGCTTCTTATACGTGTTTTGCAGGTGCAGTTACTCGATCGAGGGGTTTTTCAACTCGATCGAGCACTTTTGCCAAGAGTTTCTCTCGATCGAGTAACATTTCTACTCGATCGACAAGCTGCAATATCACGTTCATTCGATCGAGTAATTTATTCATTCGATCGAGTATTATTGACACTAAATCACTCGATCGATCCATTCTAAGTTTCTCGATCGAGCTGTTTCGTCTTCCAGCTGCTAGTTTTCGTCTGTTGAGTTGGTGTGTGACTACCTATGACCTCCCATGTTCATGGTCGGTTTGGGGAGGTCCCTCTTCATGACGTCTTGTAAGTATTCCGACTCAAGTTATCCCTTTCTCATTAGTTTGCATTTCTTTCCCTATTTTTCGTACAATGAGGGCATTGTACGGTTTGGTTTGGGGAGGTATGCATCCATATCTGTGTCTCCATGTTTTCTTGCATTTTCGCATGAATTGTCGTTTTTAAATTCAAAAAATCACAAAAAATTCAAAAATTTTCACGTTTAGTTTGAGTCGGAACATTTGAACTTTGACGCTACATTGAATCTTTACCTCTGCCTTGCATATTCTTGACTTATTGTTGGTATGATAATGTGCATAATCTACGAGTTTTTGTTTCTCTCTTATCTGAACAAATAGACTTGACTCATATATTGGCACGCTACTATGCATTCTGAGGTTAGAGCTATATAAACTGGTGACATTTATAACCGGTTTCATTTGGGATGTGAGTAGTACTCTTTGTAAGGCATGTAACATCAATTTGCATATGCATGAGTCTAGTCTTCTCAATACCTGTATGCATTCGGTCTGTGGACGGTGACACATGTTAGGAGAGGCAGTTCCCTTTATTTCATTCTACCCATGAGCCTCACATAGCCAAATTGCCTTTTTGTCCTATTAGCTACATTCTATAATTTTGCCTACCCTAGCCAAGCTAGTGATGAGTAGCTGTTTGGAATGCTTTTCTGCAGTATGGTTATATATCTGATTTCAGAAGTTGGTGGAAGAATCGAAGGGAATGAAAAGAAAGAAAATGTTGTGAAAAAGAAAAAAATGAATGAAAAAAAAAGAATATAAAAAGAAAAATGAAAAGTAAGAAAGAAAAATCATATGCGAAAAATGAAAAATTGTATAGATTATTTTCACTCCCATGTCTTATTTATATCTTATGGGGAGTTGACAAGTTTATGGTGTTTTGTGAGTTGAGTGCATCGAATTTGCACCGTTCTGTATTGTTATATTGAGTACGAAGTTGGGATGCAGTTTAATAATTTGGATCCGTGTTGCTAGTTTGGCCATTAACTCCACATTTCCAAATTCATCTTAGCTCCTTCTTACCCATTACCTCACTTACTCAAATGTAAGTCCTCGGCATGTGTCTTGGTCATTAGTTTGGTTGGAATGCATATGTACGGTTGTAGAGACTTTATTCATGTTAAGTGCATGCATGTTCTTATAGGTCGAGTTAGGTGAGTGTCTTTACTTATTTCTATCTTTCACATATATACTCACCCTGTGCCTAAATTTGAGTGATGAGCGACCCGTGAGAGTCTGATATCTTTGAGTCTTGCAAGGTCGACGGTTCAGTAAGGTTTGAGACATTGATTTAATTTGTTTGCACTTATCACTTGCCACTTTGTTAGTTGTTGCATTAAACTGGTTTTGGCGGATTATTTGTAGCTAATGCGTTGGTCCCGTTCCACTATTTATTCTTAGTTCCATTCATAGTTTGCTTGGGGACAAGCAAAGGTTTGGTTTGGGGAGATTTGATGCGTGTATTTTATATAAGGTTTTTACCTCATTTTTACACTCATTTCTGTACTATTTTATGTAGCATCTAGCTACAAATACCCCCGGATAGTCTACTTTGGTTTGTCTTGTGTAATTTGCAGGTTCATACCGAAAAGAAGATAAATCGAACCCAAACTCGTCCCATTTTCATACATTCATGGAGAACAAGGAATCGGAGCTTAGAATCTATCACTTTGAAGACACGTGAGCTAATTTCGGAAGGTGTCATAGTGCCTAACGTGCCAAAATAGCTCGATCGACCACTATTCTAGTCGATCGAATGCTTTATATCATGAAGATCACACGATCGAGCATAAATATTACTCGATCGAGAAGGCATTATAAGGAGTTACTCGATCGAGTGGTTTATTTCCACTCGATCAAAGGGTTTGTTGCTTAGTTACTCGATCAAGCGGTTTTATTCCACTCGATCGAGTGGTTTTACCTTGTAATTATGTTTTTCCGCCTATTTTTGTATGGGCTTTTGTAATTAGGCTTTTGGATTAGGTTTAGGGGGGGGGGGGGGGGGATTTTCGTGTGCTACTTTAGAGAGTAGACTGCGTAACTCCTCCTCACTTCTTCTTGACTCACATTATCTTTACTCACTGCTTCTTTTTCCATCACACATTTTCTATTCTATGGCTCGAATTCGAAACTTGTAATCGGTACTATTTTCCCTTTTTATTCTTAATTCTTACTCTTAATTAATCTTATTGCTAATACTTCTTTCTCTTCTTTTATCCCTGCGATTGCTTATTTGTTTTCATCTTGTTTACTATTATCATGTTCAATTCCTATTATTTATATATTATTGTTGTTGAATCGATAATGATGTGTAGCTAATTCCCTCTTGCTAAGACTAGGGAATCCATGATTATGAAGGAATAGTAATCGCCGTATTAGGTTTTATGCTTGTGTAGTCTTTGTTGTTAATCGCTACTATCAATTGTATCTGTCTAATTGAGTCGACGCAGTTAGGCATTTTATCGTAGTAAACCTTGACCTGGACCGGAAGGTTGGAAAGGGTGAAACTCATAGCAAACATTAGGGTACTTTAGTGAGGGCAGAAGCTAAGCTATTTGTGCTTTAGGGCGAATTGAGACCGGAAGGAGATATTCACTGCCCCCATAGACCATATTTGCATTGACCTGAGACCTAGATTGCTTGACTGAATGATCATGGTGAACCGACTGTCTTAGCTGCTTCTTCCTTATTTGCTTAATCATTATTCTCTTGCCTTTTTCTCTTTAGTTTAGAAGAACCAAATCAAAACCCCCCAAATTGGTTACCGTGACGAACTTAGTTAAATCTGACATTTTCCCATCTCCCTGTGGAGATCGACCCGACTTCCCTAGCTATATTAGTTAGAGCCAGATGGTTTTTTTTTATAGGTATACGATTGCCCTGTCAGGAACGACCCAGCAGATGGCAAGGTCGACACCCGACCAGGGGAATGCCAGGGAGTACTCAGGGAGGCTACTACCGCAAAATCTAGTAACCAGGCTCGATATGGATATGCTGCCATCAGGGGTAACCACGCCACCCAAGCAAGTATATCCAGTAGGAACGGTGGCCGCCCAGGGTACGATCCAACCACCAGGGGTTCCACCACAACCACGGATGTCGCAAACGTACCCTATGGTACTCAATCCCGTGGGATTAGGAGCACTAACTCCAGATCCCATACCAACAACCAGCATTACGCCAGTGGTACCAGGAAGCAATCCAGGGGAACAGTCAGCAAGAAGCGCATATCTCGGGATGTGCTTCTATATGCCATATACTCCAGACAGACAGTTCAGGCCTATTGTGAACTCAACACCATTACCTGGAAGCTACATGGTTCCTCCTTACATGTCAGAAGGAACACCAAATCCATATGGGATCTACTCGGTACCCCACAACCAGGGTATGGGAGTAGGAAGCCATGTAGAACAACAGTTGCAGGATATCAGGTCCCTACTCATCAAGGTTCCAGGGTTACCACGTCCCATGGAGGTGGCAACCCCAGAGTGTTATGCGAATTCCCCCTTTGTGGACAGCATTGCCCTTGTCAGCATGCCAAAGGGGTTCACCACGCCAACAATGACGTTGTATGATGGAACAGAGGATCCGCTGGAGCACATCAACCAGTACAAACAAAAAATGATGGTGGTTGCAGTAATAGGGCCTGAGAAGGAGGCATGCATGTGCAAGGGATTTGGTTCCACCTTATCAGGAGCCGCACTCTAATGGTTTGTTAACCATCCCAACAAGTCTATTTCCAGCTTCGCGGGGTTAGTGATCGTTTTTAATCAACAGTTTGCCAGCAGTCGCAAGCTAGAAAAATTATCCAGTGATCTATACCGGATCTGTAACACCCGCGAATTTTCCATTTTGGCAAATATAATTTAATTAACCGTTCTATTGTCTTATTTATATTTTAAATTATTTAATTTAATTGATTTCATTATTAAACATGATTTTTTATAAATATTATATTTTTAAAGCTTAAGTTATGTGAAATAAATATTTTGGTCGGATAATAATAATAATAATAATAATAATAATAATAATAATATTCCCCGTCTTGAGTTGTAGTGGGCTTGAGACGAAACTTCTAGTGTATACCGACTCAATTTGAGTTGTTGGGCTTTTTATAACTTATGGGCTTTTCCCTTCTCTTTTCCCTTCACAAAACCCCCAACTAAACCCTCACAACTCCATCTCCCTCACTCCTAAATTCTGAAATTTCCCAACAAACACACAACTACAACACCATTGTTACACAACCTCCACCTTCTTCACTAAATTGGCCATAAAACCTTCATTTCTCATCGGTTTTCAGTGATTTTCGCGTCTATCTCTTCCTCTCATCGCCCTCCTTCTTTCTAGGTAAGAAAAGAACTATCTTTCCTCCATTAATGGGGCTGTCGAGCCAATTTCTCATGGTACCCTTTTTTCTAGTTTCGATTTTTAGTCTTATTTGGTGTTTTCTTATGTTTAGGAGAAAGTTTAGTTGACCCGGAAGTGGATTCTTGCTTGTGAGACGATTACAATAGAGATTAAGAGCTAAAAGGTAACGGTGATGGGTTACTCGACTTACATGTCAAATTTGTGTGTTTTGTGTGTGGTTGGATGCATACAAATGTTAAAGTTGGTAACTTTCATGTTTCATTCCATTGTTATGTTGAATGAAGTGGTTTTATGAGCATTTTCATATGTTTGGTTGACATGCTATCTTATTTTAAGGTTCATAATTGATGTCATATGTTTAAATTATCCTAACATGCTAAATTTACCGAGTATTCATCATATTAGAGAAGTATGAAATGATTGAATGAAAGATGGTTGAATTTGGAAGACTTTAGATGGATGTTTGATGAGTTTTTCGTGTTCAGTGATCCTCTGCGGGTGGGCGGCAGCCGGCCTACCCAACCGGCAGCGCGTCTTTTTGCATTTCGACTCGTAAAAATAGAGAATTAAGCCTTTGTGATCCCCTGCCGGTGGGCGGCAGCCGCCTACCCAACCGGCAGCGAGTACATGGAATTTTGGTGTCTTTTATAATAGGGTGTATCCCCTAGGGGCGGGCAGCAAATGTCAGTCAGCCGAGAGAATACACAATGTGAAATGTTGAACTTAATTGTTTATAGGGTGTACTCCCTGCCGGTGGGCCGGCAGCCGGTCAACCGGCAGAGAATACATAATGTGCAAGTTGAGCTTATTTGGCTATAGGGTGTATTCCCTGCCGGTGGGCCGGCAGCCGGTCAGCCGGCAGAGAATACACATTGAGCATATGTTGACCTTGTTTACCTTGACCTGTATTCCCTGCCGGTGGGCGGCGGCCGGTGGACCGGCAGAGAATACACTTTCAGCCTTTTTGGCTTTGTTTTACCTTGGCTTGTATCCCCTGCCGGTGGGCCGGCAGCCGGTGGACCGGCAGAGAATACACCTACTTCTATTTTTGGCCTTGTTTCACCTAGCATGAATCCTCTGCCGGTGGGCCGGCAGCGGTGCCCACGCCAGAGAGCACCTGGTAATCATTATACTCTTATGTTCATACATGCTTCACATGAATTGTTTACGTTATGTTTGTGCAATCATTGTTACTCGTATTTGTGACCGGAGTGTGACGGTTTACATTGTGTGACTACTCGACATTCCTTATTTATTTGCCCTCGGACATTGGGTCACGATTATGTGCCATTGTTTCCGAGTTGGGCTATCTTCCTTCCGCCTCTTCGGACCTTGGGGTACGGATAGGTACCATGGTTCCGATTTGGGGTTACTCGACCTTGGGGCACGGCTAGGTGTCATGGATCGAGTCTTGGATACGATTTGGGATTGTATGTCGAATCGGGTGTCGTCCATCCCGAGAGTCTGGCCAGATTTAGACTAGGACCGTATTATGATCGTCGTCCTACCAGGAGGTTGGAGTCTACGGGTTTGTCTTGTTTTGAGTCAATCCTTTGTAAATGTCTTGCTTGTTACGGTCATTGGTGTGTTCTTATATACGAGAGTGCACGTCTTCTATGCTTGTTTGTGAGAGTCTTGGTCCTATCGGATACTAGTGGTGAGATGCAAGCCCCTAGTTGCGATATGATCGCCGGGATTGATGTTCCCATCCGTTCTTATGGTGAGATGTAAGCCATAAGTATGAATGTGACATTAGTAGCCACGTCCCGTGCTATGGTTGTTAAGAGGTTTTCAAAGGAATGGCTATTGGTTCCCATCCATGTATTTTCTATTTAATTGATCCGTTATTTACTTTCTTCATATGATTCGATGCCTATCTCATTAAGAATGCAACATGCCTATATCGTTATGATTATCGTTATATTCCCTTGTTCATATTATTCAAGTATGATGCATGATCGATATGTTTAATTAAGTTCTTGCTTATGTGCATTTCGACATATGGTGGTGGGAGAACCCTGAGTTACTCCCCACTTGACCGTGGCGTTCATGTTTACATGAATGACGGGTTTGTGATGCAGATTATGGGGAAGACGTGTGAGCTAGCGAGAACGTTGACCCTTGGACCTTAGTTATAGGTTGCTTAGACTCACCTATCGTTAGACTTGTGTTTATTCGTGGGATATCTTTTCCCCCAACGCACTTGTTTTAAATTGTAAAACTTAATTATCTTTCTTTTCATTTTTGTTCGATCACTTATGGTGGATTTCGCACTTTAAGCTTTTAAAGGTTTTAAAAATCTCGTATTTTCCGCTTTAATTTTGATGCCCTATCGAGGGGTGTCACAGTTGGTATCAGAGCATATGTTGCTCCCGACGCACACACGTGTACCCCGAACTTAACCTTGAACTTGACCTTGAATAATGAATGAGAGATGGGTAGGACTAAGGACCTAAGTTGGTAGTCTCTTTGTGCATGCTATTTGTTAGGTGCTAACATGGTTGACTCTATTGGTGTCTTGAGAAGATGGTACGACCAACCAAGGTGGAGAATACTATCATGGAAGCCCTTACTCTAGTTCTTCGGAATCAACGGAATGCTAATGCTCAAGTTAATCGTCGCTCTAACCGCCGTGGCAAGAGGCCATCTGTGCCCTCATCCTCGTCATATCCTAGCAAGAAGAGGTTGGTGCCGAGAGTCCAAGGACAAGGAGTACAAGACCATGGAGGACAAGAGCCAATAGTGCAAGAGCCGAAAGGACAAGTACCTACATCTACTAATAGGCTTAAGGAGAACCGCAAGTGCTTCAAGTGTGGGCAAACTTATCACCCCGGGATTGGATGCTATGCTATGCCCTTGAAGTGTTACCATTGCAAGAAGCCCGGACATCTCTTCAGGAATTGCCCCGAGAAGAAGATTATCCCTCCTCCTCTCCCTCATGCTCCGGAAGCCGAGCCAAGAAGCGTCACTCTTGTCGGGAATCAAGTCGGAACCGCCGTTCCTCCCGACACCGTTATGGGTGTGTTTTCTATCATTGATCCACCTTTCCTTACTTTTATCCTGTGATGCTCATCCTTTCCTTCATAAGCTCTCTTTTGCTTAACCTTGGGAACTAGTTTAGTACTCACTCGACTTATCCTTCGTTTTTACTTCTCCTTCCATAACATCTTGCTTGTGGATCTCTTTATCTTGAAGGATTTCTTTACCGTCTTAAAGATACCTCCCTCTCTTCGAGCACCTTGTCACATTCCCTTATCTTTATGTTTCTATACCTTTCGCAACTCTTATCCCATATCCTGGAAGATGTCTTTGTACCTTTTCCTCTTATAAGAGCCCCCTTGTACCCCTTCATCTTTGCCTTATGGAATGTTAACTTTGGTCGGATAATTTAACTTTGTGGAGTTTGTTTGTGTTCGACCCTTAACCCCGGTTTTGAGAGGTCGTGATGTTAGAAAGACTTAGGTAATGTGATGAGACATACTTAGTGATTCTTATACCTAGTCCCTTGGACAAGTGAGTGTAATTGATTGGTGGATTCTCTGTTTTAGGAATGAGTTGCCTATGTGATTAAAATTATAGAACTTGGCTTCGTTGGTTATGTTTGGGATTTGAAAGCTTAGTAGGTTGAGTGTCGTTACCTTAGGAGTAAAAATGAGATAAGTTTAGGATATGAATTTGGAAGAAAACCCATTTTTGATGTTAATGATCCCGTATAGAATGGTGATGTGATTTGATATTAGTTGTCCCTTGAGGATTTTGTTGAGAAGTCTTTGTTAATTCGTTCTTTGGTTTTTAAAACATCGAGGTTGTGTCGAGAACTTGAGATAAAGAGACGTTGTTATACTTGAGTGGTAGACTTACTTTAGGGATATCCTAATACGTGATAGGATAGGTGAACAATGAGTCTAACCAATGTATCAACCCTTAAGCAAGCGTTTATTTTTACCTTGATCGATCATAGAGGTGTAACCCTTTAAGAGAGACTTGCATATAAGGAATGAGATGAATTGCCTTGACCCTCGTTTTGGAATTTGGTCGTTTTGTTATGAAGGCACAATATCCTAATAGGTGTGACCTTGTTAGAGAGAACCTTAAGTCTTAGAAAGTGTGTGGTTTAAGCCCTAAAATCCCCCTCGTACCTTTAATCATCTTCCTTCCCTTCGTTCATACTTGATTGGATTTATTTCTTAAGTATAAAAGTTTACTTGTCGTTTCCTTGCCTTGAATACCTCTCTAATTCTAATGTCTCTTACTGGTGTTAACTAGTTACCTTTACTATTGACTCCTTTAATCTCACACCTCGTCATGTTCATGTATCCCCTTGAAATTTCCTATCATTTCTTGACCTAGTTATTACTCTTTGTCTCTTTAGTGGAGTGATGGCATTGTTGGCTATGTTGTAGAGTGAGTGAGATGCTCTTTGAGGATTCTTTGTGAACCTTGATTTCGTCAAAATTGGATAAGTGGAACTTGAGTTGAGTTGGGTAGGAAAAATTGTATGACAAACCTATTTACTTTTGGTTGGTGGTCTTTATGATTTGGGGAATGCGATCATCTATGCTTGTGGACTCGGGTGTGAATAAGATTTTGGTTTGGAGTGTTAGAAAGTATGAAGACCTTAAGATTTTGACCTTTGATTGAGGATTTTACTATAGTGAGAACTCCTAGTGGTCGATAGTTGGTTAGGTGTGTAACTGTTTTAGTAGTTTTGATCTTTCGTGGAAATCGTTTATAGATGATTTATATTTGAGAGTTATGGAATCACAATTGTGGTGGAGTTACTTGACCCACGGGGTAGCATAAGAGTAAAGTGTGGGTATTTTGAGGAAATGCTTGGGAGTTATGTGGTTATGAGTTTTGTGGTTAGGAAGTTTTCGGGCCGTTCGGGATGACTTTGTTGTTCGAGATTTAAGTATCTAGTGTTTCCTTGTTGCCTAATTTCCCGTCCTCTTTGACCATAAGTGTTTCCGTTCATACCTCTCTTCCTCGTTTATGCTTGCTCCTCCTTTAGAATTTGATGTTAACCTATGAAATTCAATCTTTGATATCCTTGTAGATTCGATTTCAACTCTTCTCCTAGGAAGTTCATCATATCTCTTTTGTTGGTTAAGTTTGAACCCTCTTAGCGTATCTTGTTTTCATGATATCTAAGTTACTTTTCAATTCATAAAATTTCTAAACATTTCAAACTACCATTTTTGGTTCGTCGTTAAAAGTTTATGTTACTTTTACTAAACCCTACCTATTTTAAGAGTTCAAAAAATGAAAATTTGATTTAGTTATCCTTTTGTCCTACGAGTATAACTCCTTTTTATTGATTTTTAATTGCTAAACCCGAGTTACTTTTAACTTTGCTCAATTTCTAACTAGCTTTGATCTACTTATGATTTCGTTGTCAAAAGTTTAATATTATATTTTCAAGAATTTGACTTCCTTTTGAATTTAGAAATGAAACCTCTACTTCTATTTTGATCTTTGCAAAAGAAAATTTGAGTGAATTGCCTTCTCTTTTGATTTTGACGTTGATCGGATGTTAGAACTCGTTATTTGAAACGTTTAATAACTTGTTCTGCGCTTGTCGGCGAATGATTTTTGTTTTAAATTTGTCTTAGACTTGGAAAGTTAGCGTTCTTGTGTGCACGACAAGAGCAATTTCGTTCCATGAATGAGACTTATACTTTTGAAAATTCTTTATTAATGTTTTTGAAAGTATTTTGATTTTCGATTTATACAAATGATTTGCTTTTGACCATATCTTCGATTTGGAATGTGATGTTCTTGAATGCGCAACGAGAGCATTTTCGTTCCTTTGATGAGAATTTGGTTATGTCGGAAAATTTTATTTGGGATTTTTGAAAGGATTTCGATTCTTACGATAAGTAACCTTTTAATGTTACATTTCTTTACCGATTTCCAAAATTTCGGTTTTATTTTTATATTACTTTTCCTTTCTACTTTCAAGTTTCGAGGACGAAACTTTTTAAAAGTTGGGGTGATTGTAACACCCGCGAATTTTCCATTTTGGCAAATATAATTTAATTAACCGTTCTATTGTCTTATTTATATTTTAAATTATTTAATTTAATTGATTTCATTATTAAACATGATTTTTTATAAATATTATATTTTTAAAGCTTAAGTTATGTGAAATAAATATTTTGGTCGGATAATAATAATAATAATAATAATAATAATAATATTCCCCGTCTTGAGTTGTAGTGGGCTTGAGACGAAACTTCTAGTGTATACCGACTCAATTTGAGTTGTTGGGCTTTTTATAACTTATGGGCTTTTCCCTTCTCTTTTCCCTTCACAAAACCCCCAACTAAACCCTCACAACTCCATCTCCCTCACTCCTAAATTCTGAAATTTCCCAACAAACACACAACTACAACACCATTGTTACACAACCTCCACCTTCTTCACTAAATTGGCCATAAAACCTTCATTTCTCATCGGTTTTCAGTGATTTTCGCGTCTATCTCTTCCTCTCATCGCCCTCCTTCTTTCTAGGTAAGAAAAGAACTATCTTTCCTCCATTAATGGGGCTGTCGAGCCAATTTCTCATGGTACCCTTTTTTCTAGTTTCGATTTTTAGTCTTATTTGGTGTTTTCTTATGTTTAGGAGAAAGTTTAGTTGACCCGGAAGTGGATTCTTGCTTGTGAGACGATTACAATAGAGATTAAGAGCTAAAAGGTAACGGTGATGGGTTACTCGACTTACATGTCAAATTTGTGTGTTTTGTGTGTGGTTGGATGCATACAAATGTTAAAGTTGGTAACTTTCATGTTTCATTCCATTGTTATGTTGAATGAAGTGGTTTTATGAGCATTTTCATATGTTTGGTTGACATGCTATCTTATTTTAAGGTTCATAATTGATGTCATATGTTTAAATTATCCTAACATGCTAAATTTACCGAGTATTCATCATATTAGAGAAGTATGAAATGATTGAATGAAAGATGGTTGAATTTGGAAGACTTTAGATGGATGTTTGATGAGTTTTTCGTGTTCAGTGATCCTCTGCCGGTGGGCGGCAGCCGGCCTACCCAACCGGCAGCGCTTTTTTGCATTTCGACTCGTAAAAATAGAGAATTAAGCCTTTGTGATCCCCTGCCGGTGGGCGGCAGCCGCCTACCCAACCGGCAGCGAGTACATGGAATTTTGGTGTCTTTTATAATAGGGTGTATCCCCTACCGGCGGGCGGGTCAGCCCGGTCACCGGCGAGAGAATACACAATGTGAAATGTTGAACTTAATTGTTTATAGGGTGTACTCCCTGCCGGTGGGCGCGGACGGCAGTCAACCGTGAGAGAATACATAATGTGCAAGTTGAGCTTATTTGGCTATAGGGTGTATTCCTGCCGGTGGGCGGCGGCCGGTCGGCCGGCGAGAGAATACACATTGAGCATATGTTGACCTTGTTTACCTTGACTGTATTCCCTGCCGGTGGGCCGGCGGCGGTGGACCGGCGAGAGAATACACTTTCAGCCTTTTTGGCTTTGTTTTACCTTGGCTTGTATCCCCTGTAGGTGGGCGGCAGCAGGTGGACCGGCGAGAATACACCTACTTCTATTTTTGGCCTTGTTTCACCTAGCATGAATCCTCTGCCGGTGGGCGGCAGCCAGTGCTCTGTGCCCACGCCGAGAGAGCACCTGTAATCATTATACTCTTATGTTCATACATGCTTCACATGAATTGTTTACGTTATGTTTGTGCAATCATTGTTACTCGTATTTGTGACCGGAGTGTGACGGTTTACATTGTGTGACTACTCGACATTCCTTATTTATTTGCCCTCGGACATTGGGTCACGATTATGTGCCATTGTTTCCGAGTTGGGCTATCTTCCTTCCGCCTCTTCGGACCTTGGGGTACGGATAGGTACCATGGTTCCGATTTGGGGTTACTCGACCTTGGGGCACGGCTAGGTGTCATGGATCGAGTCTTGGATACGATTTGGGATTGTATGTCGAATCGGGTGTCGTCCATCCCGAGAGTCTGGCCAGATTTAGACTAGGACCGTATTATGATCGTCGTCCTACCAGGAGGTTGGAGTCTACGGGTTTGTCTTGTTTTGAGTCAATCCTTTGTAAATGTCTTGCTTGTTACGGTCATTGGTGTGTTCTTATATACGAGAGTGCACGTCTTCTATGCTTGTTTGTGAGAGTCTTGGTCCTATCGGATACTAGTGGTGAGATGCAAGCCCCTAGTTGCGATATGATCGCCGGGATTGATGTTCCCATCCGTTCTTATGGTGAGATGTAAGCCATAAGTATGAATGTGACATTAGTAGCCACGTCCCGTGCTATGGTTGTTAAGAGGTTTTCAAAGGAATGGCTATTGGTTCCCATCCATGTATTTTCTATTTAATTGATCCGTTATTTACTTTCTTCATATGATTCGATGCCTATCTCATTAAGAATGCAACATGCCTATATCGTTATGATTATCGTTATATTCCCTTGTTCATATTATTCAAGTATGATGCATGATCGATATGTTTAATTAAGTTCTTGCTTATGTGCATTTCGACATATGGTGGTGGGGAGAACCCGAGTTACTCCCCACTGACTGTGGCGTTCATGTTTACATGAATGACAGGTTTGTGATGCAGATTATGGGGAAGACGTGTGAGCTAGCGAGAACGTTGACCCTTGGACCTTAGTTATAGGTTGCTTAGACTCACCTATCGTTAGACTTGTGTTTATTCGTGGGATATCTTTTCCCCAACGCACTTGTTTTAAATTGTAAAACTTAATTATCTTTCTTTTCATTTTTGTTCGATCACTTATGGTGGATTTCGCACTTTAAGCTTTTAAAGGTTTTAAAAATCTCGTATTTTCCGCTTTAATTTTGATGCCCTATCGAGGGGTGTCACAGGATCATCCAGAGGTTCCAGGAGTCCACCAGTGATTATCTCGCCAGATTCAATATGGAAAAAATATATATCCCTAGGTGCGACCCTACAACAGCAGTCAATGCCTTCAGAAGGGGACTGCATCGCGACTCTGATTTGTACAAGGATCTCACCAAGCACCCATGTGCCACCTTTGAGGAAGTCAAGCAAATGGCAGACGCTACTTATCGCCTAGAGGAGGATGAGGACAGAAGAGACCTGTACGGAACAGAGTCGTCCAGCAGAAAAATCACAACGGAGAAGAAGAACGAAAGAGCCAAACCCTACAGCAAGAACACAGTGAACAAAGTCTCAGGAGAAACAGAGAGCACCGAGGCTCCACCTAAGCTCAGCGAGTATGGGTTCACCACTGGACTTGCTTGGGTATTAAAGGCAATCAGGGAGCTGGGGTAGAGGGCCAGGTGGCCCAAGAAGCCTACCCCAGAGAGAACGACGGAAGCGATGCCAGCAAAAGGTGTGAATACCACAACTATATTGGCCACAATACGGAAGACCGTGTAGTATTACGAAAGGAAGTAAAGCACCTCTACAGTGCTGGAAGCTTGGATCACCTACTCCCCAAGGGAGCAAAATCTGGAAAGGTTAATACTGCTAACCAGGCCCAACCATCCCCTCCTCCACCTTACTCAAAGGTCATGAGCGTCATCACGGAAGGATCGAAAATATGTGGTCTCACTTATTCAGCAGCAAAGCGCCACGCAACCGAGACTAAAAGAGATAACCCAGAGTTCTCCCTCAGGGTCAGCAGACAAGATCTACCAGCAATCTGATTCGACGAGGCAGACATACCCGATGAGGCAGAACGCCACCATGACTCCTTAATCATTACCCTTTCCATAAGGAATTGCCTTGTTAAAAAGATATTGGTAGATACAGGAAGCTCTGTGAACCTCATAATGCTGGAAATCTTGAAAAACATGGGGTTCAGCGAGAAAGACCTGGTGTAGAAGGCAGTACCCTGGGTAGGCTTCACCGGAGAAACTAGACAATCTCTTGGAGAAATAGTGATTCCTACCTTTGCAGGGGGTATGAACAAACAAGTACGGTACTTGGTCATTGATGGTCCGTCAACGTATAACGTGATACTTAGCAGGCCTTGGATCCATGAAATGAAAGCGGTACCATCAACGTACCATCAGAGCCTGAAGTTCCCTACACCCTGGGGGGGGGGGGGGGTACAAGAGATACGTGGAGATCAAAATGTCGCTCGGGTTTGCTACAAGAACGCTCTGAAACCCACTGCAGCTGCTCCAGCATAGCAATTACAGAAACTGTGCGTCCAGAGGGAGTATATCGCACCTCCCCAGGAGGAACTCGATGAAGTAGTCCTAAACCCACAATTTCCAGCAAGAACAGTGCTGGTGGGAGCTGATTGTGCAAATAACATCCGTGAGCAGATAATTGAATTTCTACGTAATAACATGGATTGTTTCGCCTAGTCCCATAACGACATGATTGGCATAGATCCAAGTGTAATTACACACCGGTTAAATGTAGACCCCAGCTTTCCTCCAGTCCAGCAGAAAAGGCGGAAATTTGCTCCTGAAAGGAACGAGTTGATAAACCAGGAGGTAGACAACCTCCTGGCAGCACGCAAGATCAGGGAAGTTAACTACCCATAATGGCTCTCGAATGTTGTGGTTGTACCCAAGAAGAACAATAAGTGGAGAGTATGTGTTGATTTCACATATCTTAACAAAGCTTGCCCAAAAGACCCGTTCCCCCTACCGCACATTGATTCCATGGTAGATGCTACAGCAGGGCATGAGCTACTTACCTTCATTGATGCTTGGATTGGGTACAACCAGATAAAAATGGACCCTAAGAATCAGGAGAAAACATCCTTCAGATCTGACAGAGGCTTGTACTGCTACAATGTGATGCCCTTTGGCCTCAAGAATGTCGGTTCCACCTATCAGCGCCTGGTAAACAGAATGTTCAAGGAGGAGATAGGGAGAACAATGGAAGTCTACATTGACGATATGGTAGTCAAATATGATAAGGCAAAACAACATATGTCCTACGTGGAAAATACCTTCTCGATCCTTAGAAAATACCATATGAAGCTGAACCCCCTGAAATGCACTTTTGGAGTCTCCTCGGGGAAATTCCTGGGGTACTTGGTGACACAAAGAGGGATAGAGACCAGCACGGATCAAATCAAAGCAGTACTCCCGTTAGAATCTCCTCAGAAGCCAAAGGACGTACAGAGGCTCACAGGACGAGTAGCAGCCCTAAACTGGTTTATATCAAGGTCCTCAGACAGGTGCCGACTTTTTTATGACATCCTGAGGAAGAGCCAGAAGTTTTAGTGGACGCAAGAGCATGAAAAGGCATTCGAGGAGCTCAAGCAGTACCTAAGCACTCCTCCTCTTCTCTCCAAGCCAGAACAGGGAGAACCATTGTACTTGTATCTGTCAGTAACGGAGGCAGCTGTAAGCGCTGTACTAGTACGAGAGCACGAAGGTATACAGAAACCAATATACTATATAATGTGGACGCGGGCCCACGGGGGCGAAAAGCGAAGCAAGCTTTTCACTCTTTGGTTTATTTGCATTTTTGGAGTCGCCACCAATTTATTGTGGAAAATTGGAAACCGTTCGAATACCTCGTGTCATGTCAAGACACAAAGTAATGACATGAACACTAAGCACTCGTTACCCTTAGCATTCTATGTCTAGAATGACTCTCGTGGATGCCAATGAACATGGATGTTCACAGAGATCTAGAGTAAGGGGTGAGGGTATGTATTAGGAAGCTCTTTTGATCGAACACCTAATCCCGCCCGCCTCGATAGCGGCCTCGACTAATGATCAGGAAAGTTATTCATACTCAATATGTTGTCGATTATATGCATGCAATGCAACATCCAACGTTTTAATCCTAACATGTGAGAATTAGACTAGGTCGGTTAACACGTAATTTATCATACAAGTGGGCCAAAGTAGAGATTTAAATCGATTACATGTGAAAACATACAAGCAATAATAAAAGGAATAAAATAATGAAAATTACAATAAAGAAAATCACAATAATTATATCGGATTAATGATTTATGTTGAAAATACTTTTAAAACGGATAATTTGAGAAAGAATAAATAAATTAATTAACGAACATGAATTAGGGTGATAATACGATTAATAATTAATTAATACGTAATTAATAAACTAGGTCAAGGCAAAACGGGAGTCCAGAGACAGAAATAAACCAGGAACAGGCGCAGCAGAGCTGCGTCCCTTGGAAGAGGCGCAGCAGTTGCTGCGTCCGTTCCTCGACTCAGTTCTGGCTGTGAAGCCGAAATTGCAAATTGTTAATAATCGTTGGTGATTTTAATGATCGATTATGAATAACTGACTCGGATGAAAGTGATTAACATATTATTTACATATGATTGGGATGACAAAGCATGAACATGGATGGAATTAAACAATACGAGTTAATTACAAGATTAAAAGGTTAATTAATGAATTAATTAGGTTAAACAAGTTGTTAATGATGAATTAATGATAGATATGATAAATAAAAGATGGGAATATATCAAAGATCGAATTCCAGAGACTCAATATTAATGAATCGAATCTCTAAAACCCGGATTGACTTTAATGACGAAACCCCGCAAATATTGGTTATAAGGGATTTAAGTCGGGATTTAATGACGAATTCAATACTAATGATGATGAATAATATGTTAAATTACTATGTTTAAATCGTTATATCAAAGAATCGAAGAACAAACGAAAGAAAATAAAAGAAACGAATTGACAAAAGACGAAGAAAGAAGAAAGGAAGCAGAAATCGCTGCGGCCCTCACGAAGAGACGCGGCGGTCTTTGCGTCCCTTCAAGAGGTGCAACGATTCTTTGCGTCCTTTCTCGACGTCTGTCTTCTGATAATTCGTAAAAAAAGGTTTTTAAACATGGTTTTACAAATCGGTTTTAAGAATACTTTCGACATAAACCTTACATTATGATTACAATAAATAAAGAACAATAAATAAAATAGGATTTACACCCTCAGACTTACATGTTTGACGAAACGAGATGAACTAAGTTAACGTTTAGTGATGCTCGAGTCGAATGTACGACGAAAGTTCTCTCTAGGAGGAAAACGAATAAGATTGATTAAAGTTAATTATTGTGGAGTTGGTCAAATTGGTCGGTCATGCAAAACGAGGCTGGTACTCAGAAAGATCCGAGCTTACGTGGTCGAATGTTCAAGCATGTAGACGGCAAAAAGTAAGAACGTGGTCTAGAATTCAAAGGGAGAAGCGAAGGGCGAACACTCGCGTGAGAAATATGTGAGACCGAAGGTCGCTATTTATACTAATCACACGACGGAAGTAGGGTTTTTCGGAGAAACTTTGGAAGTGAATCTCGAAAAGATATGAAAGGTACGAAAAATACGCAGAAAAGGATTTGGGAAGAGGCGCAGCAGGCACTGCGTCTCTTGGAAGAGGCGCAGCACTTGCTGCGTCCTTTCTCAAGTGGTTTCCTCCTGCGGAAGAAAGATTTCCGTGTTTTGATTATGGAATAACGGATTAATCTTGTTTTCCTTAATATTTTGTGTGAATAATTACGGGAAATTCTTTACCAAAGATTAAAAGATTGCAAAATATGGAATAGAAATATCCGGAACATTCCAGAACATTCTGACTCGGTTTTAGAAAATGAAGACGGTTTTTGACCCGGACTCCAAATGTAATCTAATTACTGCCAAAACGATCGTATCGGCGCGTAGATGACAATTAAGAGGTAGACACAAGTGTTTGAGCGATAACTTGACGATAAACTTACAAACTGTCACAAATCGTTCCGCGTACCAAACATGCGGCCAAATCATCACCGGGTGGTTTACGGGAGGTGCAGAAATGAGGTATCTATAGAGCCCCCACTTTGATCGAGGCTTGGACAAGGCGAAAGTCAAAGTATAGCTATCAGGTCAATCGAAGATTACAACCTGACAACTATGGCGACGCGAGGCGGTTCAAGGGGTCTGAACCAAGGACCTGTCGTCGGGAACATTTTAGAGTCTGTCGACTATCGGGGTGGGTTGTTTAAAGTCCATTAGACTACGTAAGGAGGATCGCTAGCCATAAGAAGTAACCATACCTGAAATTCTTCAAAACTCCATGGGAAACAAAACGCGATATTGGGAGAAGACAGCAGGACGTAGTTAGGAACTGCCGGGAGAAATCTGCTTGGGTCGGCTTCAAACAAACTTCAGAAGAGCTTGGGGTCGATGTTGATCTCCATGTCTCGAGAGGGAATGTCTATCCGCGTACTCTCGCTGGGGGAACATAATCGGGAATTTATCTCCATGTCTCGAGAGGGAATGTCTATCCGTGTACTCTCGCTGGGGGAAATATAATAAAGGTGTGTCAAAACACCTTTCAAAGAAGAACCGCTCGTTGTGACAAGCATGGTCTTGGTAAAAAATAAATGACGACGGTTTGCATTTGGCTTGGAAATGCGGATCCGGGCGAAGAATAAACGTCAAACGGACAAAATATGTGATATGGCATCGAGGAAGAGGCGCACCAGAGATGGGCCCACAAAATAAAGAACTTATAACGAATCTTTAAAAATTCATATGGAGGGAAACTGAGGAAGAGGCGCAGCAAGAGCTGCGTTCCTTGGAATAGGCGCAGCACCTGCTGCGTCTTTTCCTGGGCGTGTCAATCCTGCGTAAAAACCCGATGAAACATAGGGGTTTATGTTTCATTATTTCGAAATACAAACTCTCAATTTCTCTCTCAAATTCCAAACATTTCCGTCAAAATTTGATCCAAAAGCTTGCATTTGCCATGACTAATCGAGATATGTGTATTATTTTTGCATTAATCTTCTATAATAGATCAAATTAGACCGACAAAATTAGGGTTTCTAACCCTAAAATGTCGAAAGTTTGGGGCTTTTCCCCCAAATGATTTTGCCTTGCAAAATTGACCTTGTAAATGGCTAATTGGTATTATAAGGTGTTGGAGCTTGTGTCCTCCACAAATTAGTGTGATAACATTTGTAAATCTCTTACAGGTTCAAAAGGGTATACTTCGTATTTTAATCAGTTGATTAACGATTACCTAATAACGGTTGGCTTGCTAGAAATTTTGACGTTATTATCATACAGATGGGGGTGATCAACTGGTCCCTAAAGGTCACACCTATAGGATGTGTTTGAGAGATGTGGTTATGGAAATGTAATCACATTGATGCCTTATATGACTAAACAGTTAGTCAATGTGTTGATGAGACAATTATTTAATGCAGATTAAATAATATTAGTTGAGACAATTAATCATCAATTCGTAAATTGAATATAATAAGTTATATTTAATTAATGTATATAATGTTAGCTTGGACGAATTAATATGTTAATTCGTAATTAAATGTAATCGGTTATATTTAATCAACAAGATGAATGTGTCATAGTGGTAATAGTAAGGGTACTCAAACCAAGAGGTTATGGGATCGATCCTCACTAAATGATAATTTATAAATAATACATTTTATACATTTTGTATACTACCAAAATAAGAAGATTTAATCTCCTTATTTTTGGGTAGGAAGTGAAACCGAAAAAATGAGAAAATAACTCTCTTAATTTCGGAATTTTGGGCCGGTTTTTAGGAAAAGAAAAACTCCCATTATTCACTCTCTTTTTCGGTTATAAGAAGAAGTGAAGGGATAATTTTTCTAACCTAATTTTCTAACTCATTCTTGCCTCTCATCTAAAACACAAAAACCGAAATACCTTAAGCAATTTACAGAAATTGGAGGATCGATTCTAGCAACAAGTTAAGGGCATTTCTCATATCGTCTTGGGTGCAACTAATAGGCGAATATCATTGCGATATTGTTCTTAGGCCAAATTTACTAGGACCGAAGGTTGATTCTTCATCTCTTTACCTTTTGTTTATGTAATTTAATTTTATGACTAGTATTCATCATTATAATTCGTTATAATCCTTAAAATTAAAGGGATGCATACAGATAAATCCCACATAAGGATCATAACCATGTATTTGTTTCGAATTTTCGTTGAGTTTTGAGCATTTGGGTGAAATTGTGACGGTCTCACAGCTAAACCGTAAATCGCTTCGAAAATATCCTTAGGATTGCCCATTTGTGGCAAAACTTGGTATTTGTAATCCTTGTATTATGGGTAAACTTCCTACCATCTCGGAATTTTGATTTGTGACGGCTTTTTCAGGACACTTTTCTAGGGCATAATCGTCATTATAACGAAATGCTGTCGAAATTCCGACTCGAACCCATGACTAGGCTTCAACTTTCCTTATGTTTGAAATGATTGACATGAGCCAACTTTTGTTGTTTGCAGAGGGAGCGTGAGCTGGAGCGAGAGCTTACCCAGTCCCGGGAGGAGACAGCTCGCTTGCTAAGGGAGCTCGAGGTCTGCGACGCCGAGGTTGCTGCTCTCAAGGCGAGAGTTGCTGAGCTAGACGGCGACCAGCAGTAGGTTGTTTGTTGCTTTTTGTTTTTTTGGCTGTATTTTTTAGATTTTGTACATTTTTTAGGACCCACATTTTGGACATTCGGACTTTGTTTTGGGGCTCAAGCCCCCAGTTTGGTGTACATATCCCCTCTTGATTGTATATATGATGGCCTGAGTGCCTTTGCTGCTGGGTTGCTTTGTCTTTACCTTCAGGTTAGCTTTGAACAGGTTTGGTAGATGACGGTTTATGCCGTCATGCTGCCGAAATTTACACAGAAATCACATAGAACATACATTTGTACACATGGCCTAAATTAGCGCAAAACAACGACTCAGAAATGCAAAAATTTTGCCGGAAATGACCAGACGGTAGGGAGGGTTACCCCCTAAAAAAATAAAAAATAGAAACATATAAGTTTGAAGGTTATCAATTTTTGGACAGGAGGTGTGTGATGCTGTTATCAATTTTTTTGAAACTGGAAAATTGCTGCAACAACTAAATGCTACTGTGATAAATCTCATTCCAAAGGTGGATAGGCCATCTAGTGTAACACACTTCAGGCCTATCTCTTGCTGTAATGTATTATACAAGACAATATCCAAACTGTTGTGTAATAGAATGGCTAAAGTGTTACCTGAGGTGATTAGTAGGAATCAGGGAGCTTTTATTGAAGGTAGGAGCATATTGGAGAATATCTTGATTTGCCAAGATTTGGTAAGGCTCTATAATAGGGAGCATGTGTCTCCTAGGTGTATGTTCAAGCTTGACCTACAAAAAGCTTATGACACTATTGAATGGAAGTTTCTTGATCAGATGCTAGATGCTCTTTGTTTCCCTGAGAAGTTTAGGATGATTGTAATGAAGTGTGTGATGTCTACTTCTTTCTCTTTGAATCTGAATGGGGCTTAGTTTGGGTATTTTAAGGGTAAGCGTGGATTAAGACAAGGTGATCCTGTTTCTCCTCTCTTATTTACTATTTGCATGGAGTACTTAACTAGAGTGCTGGATTTTACAACTCAGAAGTGGTTCTTTAGGTTCCATCCATTGTGTGGTGCTCTTAAATTGAACCACTTATTATTTGCAGACGATTTACTAATGTTCTGTAAGGGTGATTTGAGATCTATTATGCTTTTATTGCGTGCTTTTGCTACTTTCTCTGCTACCTCAGGCCTTAGAGTAAATGCTGCCAAGTCTGAAGTAGTGTTTAATGGGGTGTCTGAGGAGATAAGGGCTGATATTATTCAGGTGTCTGGTTTTAGGGAAGGTACTTTGCCTGTGAAATACTTAGGGATACCTATTCAGTCTGCTAGACTCACTACTCATGATTGTAATGTGTTGGTTGATAAAATTGTGAGTAAGATAAGGGGGATTGGTGCCAGGAAGTTGAGTTATGCAGGGAGGTTAACACTCATTAACTCTGTGTTTAATACCCTACATAATTATTGGGCATCAATTTTTCTTATTCCTAAACTGGTCATCAAAAAAATTGAAGCCGTGTGTAGAAATTACTTGTGGGATGGTGGGGTTGACTACAACAAGGCTCCTCTAGTCTCCTGGAAAAAACTTTGCTGCAGTAAGAAAAGTGGTGGTTTAGGTGTGATTGAAGCTGGGGTGTGGAATATTGTTGTGGTTGGTAAATTGGTGCATTGGATTTATACTAAAGCAGATAGGTTATGGGTGCAATGGGTGGATCTTGTTTATATGAAAGGTGCTGATTGGTGTACGTATCAACCTCCTCTTGATTCTAATTGGAATTGGAGGAACATATGCAAGGTTAGAGACATTATGCATACTGGTTATCAGAATAACTGTTGGATTGCTGATCCTAGAGATTATTCTATAAGATCAGGGTACCATTGGCTGCAGGGACTGCACCCCTCTATGCAGTGGTATCAGGAAGTGTGGGATACATGGTGTGTGCCTAAACACTCCTTTATTGGCTGGCTCATTCATCATGAAGCTTTGAATACAAGGGAGAAATTAATTTCTATAGGAGTGGTTGATTCTAGGCAATGTGTACTTTGTGAAAGGGATGTGGAGACTCATGCTCACCTGTTTGGTTTGTGTGAGTACAGTAGCAGAATTCTGAATGGTATGGAGAGTTGGTTGCAGGTTGGGCTGGCTGGAGTTCCTCATGCTTGTTCGACAGTGCAGATTAAAGTTTGTCATATGGCAAAGATGGCTTGTTGGTACTATCTTTGGATGGAAAGGAATCGTTGCAGAGTGGAAGGGAGATTAGCTAGGCCTGAGCTAGTCTGTACTGATGTCCAGAGGCTAATTAGATCAAGAATTCAGCAGTTGCTCCCATCAGTGGTAGGGCATGCTGATAAAACTTAGCTTCTTCAATTAGGCATTTATGTAACTTAGTTTTGTGTTGGTATTGATGTACCAAGAAGTAGTTTGATGAAATGCATTGTAATGAATCCATTTTTGTTTTATTAATGAAAGCTCACATTTTACCAAAAAAAAAAGTTTGAAGGTTAAAGTGGGATGGGAGTGAAATGATTCCTCAAAAAGAAAAAAAAAAGTGTATAAGTTTGGAAAAAATGAATAAATTAAATGAAATTGGTGAGATGATTCCCCAAAAAATAAAAATAAAAAGAAATGTATAAGTGTGCTAAAATTACGAAAATGTCGATATCGTCTCGAAATGCTTGCCCGTAAAATTAGAAAACACGAAATATGGCAAATTGACGTATTTACCAAAATAATAACCCGTATGAATAGGAAATTATTCGTTGAGGAATTTAGGAAAGATCCAATGCGGAAAATCACAGAAAGAAGGCTGAGGAAGAGGCGCAGCAAGAGCGGCGTCCCTTCGAAGAGGCGTAGTAGGTGCTGCGCCTGTTCCCCAGTGCATCCGTCCTGACGGATTTTAGGAAACAGCTTTTAGTATAAATAGAGACGTCGAGGGAGGTTTTATTCACATAATTCTTCCTTCTTTTCTTCGTCTTATTAAATAAAGCTCTCAAAATAAGCATACATCATGAATACTCACGAAATTTGTCTAAAAGAGTGAACAAATGAGTTTTCTAGTGTGGAGAAATACGACATGGGTGCTTATAATTGTGGATCGCTATTGAGTTTGAAGCTGATCAAGGTAGTCAAACCATTCCTAGATGCTTTTCTTGATTATTGGGACCCGAATTATCACGTATTCGCCTTCTCCGGAGGCGACATTTGCCCATTTCCCGAAGAAATTGTTGCGATTGGTGGTTGGGACCCGGAACATTTGCCTGCTATTCCTTCTACTTCCCAGGGGTATAAGAACAAGTTTAGGGACTTTCTTGGGTTGGCAAGAGCTGATGTGTACCGTCTTGTGACTTCTAAAGGAGTGCGAATGTTGGATTTCATCGACCGATTCATCAATAGGGTGGATCCCACTATCTTTTATGTTGCGGGGCGAAGGGCATTCGGGTTTTGCCTATTACACGTATATGTCCTTCAAGGGCGTGTTGATGAGGATTTGAGAGGCGACCCTCATTACTTGAGCTTGATTGAGCAAATGGAGCTGCGCAGGAGCCCAGCTTGCCTGTGTTTAGGAGAGATCCTATTGGGTTAAGATAACAGGAAAGCCAACCGTGACCTACCTTATCTGGGAAGTCCCATTATTTTGTAGGTAAAAGAATTTTTTCTTTTTTCCTTTTATTGTTTTTGTTTTTGTTTTTTTTTTATTTCGTTTCTGCTCTTGGTAGGTCTGGCTTATGGAGCGTCTTCGATTTATCGAGCCCCCAGTTAATATTCATGCTTATCATGCTCGCTCAATTGCAATGAGGACTAGGCTCTACATGGTGGACTTCACTCGAGTCTGCAACTACTGGGAAAAAAAATTAAAGAGTGATGACGGCCTCTTAATTAGATGGATCGTACCATGGTGGCATCTCAAATCTGTAACTGGAGTATCTTCCTTGGATCCTACCCGATCTGTTCGCATTCCCGGCTTGGAGTTTATGATATGCATCTTCCCGGAGAGGTTGATGAGACAGCTCGGACTGAAGCAGATGATTCCGAAGCTTGACACGATCCCGCAGACTGCCGTGGCTCTTACTACTGAGAGTCGAAGAGAATGGGCTGATACTGTCGTTTCGTACCAAAAATAAAATACCTAAGTACAACTAACAGAAGTCAGCGGTAAGTAGGGTCGATCTCCACAGGGAGGCGGTTTACTATCTACTTGTCTATTGTATCTGTCTAAATGTCACAATTGGGGGTTTTGATTGATTTAACTAAACTAGAGATTAAGGCGAGGGAAAAGAACTAACAGTAAGAGAAGGAAGTATGCTAAGAGTCGGTCCACCGTGGCAGCTATCAGATCTTATACTATCAGGAATACTAAGGTGATTAGACTATTGATAAGAAGAGCTATGGTCGTCACCTTTCGGTCCTTAAACCGCCCTAGAGCGTAAACAGCTTAACTTTCGCCCTCACTGCAATACCCTATTGTACTTAAGCAAGCCTTCCCTTCCAATCTTTCGATCTTGGCAGTTAATGTATTATACAACTGGTTGTATATGCAACTTTTTCAATGTAGTTGAGCTTTGTTATAAAGTTATCGAGCTCTACTGACAAAATTATCGAGCTATGATACAAAGTTATTGAGCTTAAGAGAATAATTATTAAGCTCAATAACTTCGTAAAATAGCTCAATAACTTTTAAAATAGCTCAACAACTTTGTGTAAGAGCTCAACAACTTTGAGCCGGTTGTACAATGCTACTATACAACTGGTTGTAGGATAATATTTGTGCGATCTAGGTTGGGGTTAACTAAATTTATGGTCTCCTGCATGCATTCATTCGACCGGATAACAATTAAATTGCCTAATACAATTCCTATCGCAAGACTAATCTATATAAGTCAATTAAAACATCGCTACCACGGCTTCCCTAATCCTAACATACTAGGGTGATTTAGCTAGACATGGAGTAAATAAGAACAATAAATAAAGAGGGAGAGGGAATAATAAACATTAAATAAAAAGAGAGAAAGGAGAGAAGAAATTACTGATATAAATGATCCGGAAAACAAAGTAGAACAAAAGTAACAGTGTATGTGAAAGTGATAAAAGAGGAGAAAGGAGAGAGTCTCCGGATAAAAGCCTAACATAACTGACGACCTAACTCTTATTTATAAGAAATTAGGAGTTTAATTAAACCTAATGACGGAAAATAACTAAAAAGCCCAGCCCGTCAGCAAAATCCACTCGATCGAGTAACTAAATCACTCGATCGAGCAAAGGCATAAAAGGAACTGGTCGATCGAAAGGAAAAATAGTCGATCGAGTACTTATTCATCCTAAAACCACTCGATCGAGAAGAAGTGGCTCTCGATCGAGCAAATGGGCTCTCGATCGAATAGAAATAGTTCTCGATCGAGCACTTCTCAGCGCGTAATTCCTGCTTCGCGCACTGAACTTCAAACGGCTGCCATTTCTTCGTTACTTGGACAAATAAGGCGTGGTTGGTGGCGTTGGAAAGCTAAGAGGATAAGCTTTCACCTCCAACTGGAATTACCTTAATAAATGTTGTAGAACTCGAGATATGGCTCTTAAAAGCAGGAACTAGCAAATTGAAGCACTCTCTTGGCTCGCCTAACTTCCTTACTCCAATGCGCATCTCAAAATAGCACTTTCCAAGCTCCGAATTATCTCTTCCTCCAAATGCATGCTAAACGGACGGTAAATAGCTTGATTTCACTACTTTCGGATCCATACCTGCAAATAAGACATAATAACCCAAAGTAGCATATTCGGGGCATTTCGTAGCAATAAACCACGATAAAGGCATAGAAATACGTGCATAAAATAGGCTAAAAAGACTATATAAAATGCACGTATCAAATCTCCCCAAACCAAACCTTTACTCGTCCCCGAGTAAACTAAAATGCAACTAAAGGAACGGAAAAAGATAACTCAGAGCTAGCTACAAATGCCCTTTTAAGCCAATTTAATGCAAGCAAACTAACACTTATAGCAGATAGTCAAATGCAAACGAGTTATAGGATGTTTATAAATAAAGCTGAACCGTCGACCTTGCAAGACCTTTAATAATGGACTCTCACGGGTCACTCTTTCTCTCATGAAGCAAAGGGCAAGCATATATATGTAAGAGAGGAAGAAAAATAGTCGCTCACCTAGACTACGACCTACATAGCATGCATGCAACTAATATGATAGACAATTCTAGCTACCAAACGTACATTCCAACCAAACGAGGTCCTGTCACGGTAGGGCTTACAAAAATATGGTAAAGTGAGGCAATGGGTAAGAAAAGGCAAAACATTTATGGGAATGTGGAGGTATAGGTGATCAAGCTAGTACCTAAACAAAACCATATGAACCATATCCATTTCCAACTCAATTATGAATCTAAGCACATGCCCTTCAATTGGCACAAAAATCTCACCAAACCAAACTGAACATACTCCTCAAATGATATAAGATAGAACATAGGGGCAGAAACCGTCTCAAACAACATCTATTTTTTTTTCTTCTTTTTCGAATTTTCTATTTCTTCACATTTTTCATTTTTTTCCGATTCTTTTTTTTCTTCAACTTCTTTTTTTTTTCATCTCACGTCTTATTTTTCTTTTTCATTTCTTTTTTTCTCATCCTCCTTCTCTTCATAAATTACCAACTCCGAATCAATAGATATAAGCCGAACTTGATACAATAGACAATATACCGCAGAAACAATCTAAACTAGCTTGACAAGGCAGGCTAAATTTGGATGTAGCTAAGGGTCAACTGGCAAATTTGGCTAATGTGGAGTTTATGGGTAAAAATGAATGGAAAGGGAAATGTAAGCACCTCCCTGCATGTGACACCAACCACTAACCCGAATGTATGACGGCAAAAAGCAATTGAATTTCATATACGTGCAAATTAATGAACATGCTATGCAAGGAGTAACTACTCACAATCCTACATGAACCGGTCGTAAATGACACCAGTTTATAAGGCTCTAGTTCTTAGAAATTATAAGTAGGTTGCCAAAATTTCAGGTCAAGTCTATTCGTTCAGCGAAATTAAACATTAACTCGTAGATTATGCAATAAGACAAAGCTAAAAGGTAACAGTTCAATGCAAGGCTTAAGCAAAAAGACAAACGCAGTGCAATATCATCATGGAAATCTACCGTTCCGACTCAACCTATATGCTAAAATAAACGTGAATATTTTTGAATTTTTGAAAATTTTTCATTTTTTTTTTTTTGAGATTTTTGATTTTTATGAAAATAAACAACAATGCATACTGAAATTGAACGTGATAACAGAAATGCAATAAAAACAAGATGCAGACACAGATATGGATACATAACCTCCCCAAACCAAACCGTACAATGCCCCCATTGTACCAAAACATGGAAAGGAAATGCAAACTGAAGGAGAAAGAGAGTAAATGCGGAAAGACTCACAAAATAGCGCGAATAAGGGGACCTCCCCAAACCGACCATGAACATGGGAGGTTGCTAAAGGCCCGGAAAACCGTCTCAGGAAGCTAATCCAAGTCAATAGCACTCGATCAAGAGGAATAGTAGCTGATCGAGTGAACTGGGCATTCAAAACTGCTCGACCGAAAGGTAACTAGGTCGATCGAGTGGTTCTCCTTTTGCAGGTGGTCGATCGAGTAGAGGAAATGCTCGATCGAATGGATTTGGCAGCAAAAGTGCTCGATCGAGTACAACAAGTACTCGATCGAGTGATCCTCAGCGTATTCCTGCAAAATGCAATGAAAAACAGCCCGCAAACTAACAAGACAAGCATACTGAGATCGTCTATGGTATAAAAAACCATTTATTACAACTGAAATTAAATAAAAAGCAAAATAAAATCGCCGGGTTGCCTCCCGGGTAGCGCTAGCTTCAGTCAGGTCCCAGCTTGACCTTCTTTTCTTCAAGCCTTTGTAATCAGCTACAATCAAAACAGCTCAAAGCGCGCAAAGAACTTTGTCAAAAAAAGGCTGCGCATGTGCTACACAACAGCATAAGTAGCACCAAAGTGGAATAACAGAATAGGAAATAAAAATATGTAAATATTTAAGTCTAACAAATTTCCTATGGGCGCTCCTAAATTTATCCACCAAATAAAGGAGCGCGGGAGCAATTGTCAATAATTTAGGGCTCCAAATTAGATTAACAATTTTAAAATGACAAGGATGGTGAGAAATTGCTAATTTATGTGTCCATATATGAGGGGGTATAGCTTTGAAAAAGGAAGCATGAATAAGACGAGGCAATTTACAAATAATAATGAAATTACCGTTTACTACCTCAGGTTGATCACTCTTAATGACGGAATCATAGATAAAAGAATTCATTACCTCTTCCGTGCTAGGAGTAATTACCGACTCAGCTGTCCTTTTGTCATCCTTAGTGGAGTCTGTCCCGTAAATCTCGGCCTCAAGCGCATCTAACTCGGCTTTGAATAAGGGAGACTCACCATAACCGTTGTCATCGTCAAAATCGTCATCAAAATCAAGCCCAAATGACGAACCAAAGCTCCCAATGGCCAAACTACTCGATCGAGTAGAATCGTCATTCGATCGAGCGGTTTCCTCCGATTTCCACTCGATCGAGCAAAGCAATTTCACTCGATCGAGCGGTCTCTCTGGAAAATCACTCGATCGACTAATATAAGTCACTCGATCGAGTGATTCCTCCTGTACAGCGCTGAAATCTTCGCATGAGGCAGTGAAATATGATAGAAACTCGTCATCCGAGTCATAGAGGTCATCCTCAGCATTGGGCAACACGGTTTTCTCAGGGGAGAAACCGCTCTCAGCAAGGTATACCTCTTCTTCTTGCATCTCAGCTGCTAACTGAGCAACTACAGCCTCGAGCTCATGGAATCGAGCGTCCATATTTTTGTTGCACTCTTGCATTTGTGATACAAGCGTCGCCACTGAATAGTCCACTCCGCGATCTCTTCTATCTCCATCTCAGCTGCTAACTGAGCAACTGCAGACTCGAGTATATCAATTCGCGAGAAGTATTCTTGCGCTTGGAATGCAAGTGTCTACATCAAGGATTTCAGCTCCGCAATCTCTTCTTCTTGTATCTCAGGAGGATCTTGTTGCGGTGGCCATTGATAGGATGGATGTGGCGGCACAACTACAAACGCATTGTGCTCGGCGGACCACATCTCCCTTGACGAGATCACCTATGCTTCCATATAATGGGACATCGGTGACGGGTCAAAGGTACTCAAGCCTTCCCTTTGACGGTCTTTCACCTAGAACTGTCTAGGTAGTACCTGTAAGGCCTATCAAAACAGCACTCAAGGAAAAAGATCAGAACGGCCTCAAGGGAAAAATCCCCTGAGGCTAAAAACAGATAAAATTTAACAAAAAAATAAATAGATTGCCTCCCCGGCAACGGCGCCAAAATTTGATACTGTCGAGAAGGAAGTATGCTAAGAGTCGGTCCACCGTGGCAGCTATCAGATCTTATACTATCAGGAATACTAAGGTGATTAGACTATTGATAAGAAGAGCTATGGTCATCACCTTTCGGTCCTTAAACCGCCCTAGAGCGTAAACAGCTTAACTTTCGCCCTCACTGCAATACCCTATTGTACTTAAGCAAGCCTTCCCTTCCAATCTTTCGATCTAGGTCGGGGTTAACTAAATTTATGGTCTCCTGCATGCATTCATTCGACCGGATAACAATTAAATTGCCTAATACAATTCCTATCGCAAGACTAATCTATATAAGTCAATTAAAACATCGCTACCACGGCTTCCCTAATCCTAACATACTAGGGAGATTTAGGTAGACATGGAGTAAATAAGAACAATAAATAAAGAGGGAGAGGGAATAATAAACATTAAATAAAAAGAGAGAAATAAACATTAAATAAAAAGAGAGAAAGCAGAGAAGAAATTACTGATATAAATGATCCGGAAAACAAAGTAGAACAAAAGTAACAGTGTATGTGAAAGTGATAAAAGAGGAGAAAGGAGAGAGTCTCCGGATAAAAGTCTAACATAACTGACGACCTAACTCTTATTTATAAGAAATTAGGAGTTTAATTAAACCTAATGACGGAAAATAACTAAAAAGCCCAGCCCGTCAGCAAAATCCACTCGATCGAGTAACTAAATCACTCGATCGAGCAAAGGCATAAAAGGAACTGGTCGATCGAAAGGAAAAATAGTCGATCGAGTACTTATTCATCCTAAAACCACTCGATCGAGAAGAAGTGGCTCTCGATCGAGCAAATGGGCTCTCGATCGAATAGAAATAGTTCTCGATCGAGCACTTCTCAGCGCGTAATTCCTGCTTCGCGCACTGAACTTCAAACGGCTGCCATTTCTTCGTTACTTGGACAAATAAGGCGTGGTTAGTGGCGTTGGAAAGCTAAGAGGATAAGCTTTCACCTCCAACTGGAATTACCTTAATAACTGTTGTAGAACTCGAGATATGGCTCTTACAAGCAGGAACTAGCAAATTAAAGCACTCTCTTGGCTCGCCTAACTTCCTTACTCCAATGCGCATCTCAAAATAGCACTTTCCAAGCTCCGAATTATCTCTTCCTCTAAATGCATGCTAAACAGACGGTAAATAGCTTGATTTCACTACTTTCGAATCCATACCTGCAAATAAGACATAATAACCCAAAGTAGCATATTCGGGGCATTTCGTAGCAATAAACCACGATAAAGGCATAGAAACACGTGCATAAAATAGGCTAAAAAGACTATATAAAATGCACGTATCATGGGCCATCAAATGGGCTCAAAGGAACATATGGTTCTTGAATTCTTCTGTTAGTGTTCTATGGGTGTCAGATTCCTATCTGCGGTGGAGGAAAGCTAATACTCCGGAGGAGCGCGAGAGATTGAGGGAGCGCGAGCCTGTTGACTTCAAGGTTCGCGAGGTGGAAAAGGAGAAAGAGAAGCATCTGACTGAGGGAGAGGAAGAAGTCGGATTCCGAGTTGTTCATCCTTCGAAGAAACCGAAGACTTCTTCTGCCGTCGAGATGGTGGTTGAGAAGAATGGCAAAGCAAGACCATGAGAGAGACCATTGGTGATTAGGTCTGAAGTGGCGCAAGAGCGTCCGGCTCGAGGTCGGGAAAAGAAATTTGACAAAAATGACAAAGGCAAAGGGAAAATGGCGGAGTAACCTAAGTCTTTATTATTATTTATTATTATTATTATTGTAAGAAGAAGTTGGGGTTTTTAGAATCCTAGCCTATTTTATTTTAGCATTATTTTTATTACGTAACGTACTATTATTATTATTATTAGAAATGAAATAAAAAAGGTTAATTGGTTATGAAACCGTCGTGATTTTCTTTATATTATTCTTGTCGAATTTCAAATGCAATTGCAAATGTCCTTCTATTTACATTTAAAATAATTAAATGGGTTGTATCTCGTGAAGGATTGCCTACGTATTCATTTAAAAAAAAATGAAATCAAACCCTTGCGTGTAGTTCAAATAAATGTAAAAGAATAATTGTTCTAAGCAAGAGCTTGTAATGAACTTAGAAAATAAGCATGAGCTTTTACTTACTCCTAAAATGCAATTTAGTTTGTTTGATGATATGAGGATGACAAATTGTCAAAATAAAAGAGCAAGATGACATTAGTTTAATTCAGCTTGGCCAGGGGCCGTTTATTTCGTGCCGCAAGAGCGACACGTGAGGTTACGCGAGGCGCGTTTTTTTTTAGGCATAGTAACGTTTCAGTTGGTCAAGGTTTATCGGGTTGGCAAATTCGTTCCCATCTAGGTCTGTGATTCTAACCGTACCCCCTGGAAGTATGGACTTGACTAGAAATGGCCCGGCCCAATTGGGTTTGAATTTTTCTCGTGGATCGACGGGTAAAAGAGCTATAATTGATTGGAGGACCAAGTCTCCTTCTTTTATATTCCTTGGCTTAACCCTTTTGTTGAAGGCTCGTTTGATACGTGCTTGGTATGTTTGCACATTATGTAATGCACGTAACCTTCGTTCATCCAGGAGGATGAGTTCTTCATATCTATCCCTCTTCCACTCGGCTTCTGGGATTTGACTTTCGAGTAAAATACGCAAGAATGGTACTTCTAGCTCGACTGGTTGTACAACTTCCATGCCGTAGGTCAAATAGAAAGGGGTGGCCCCACTGGGCATCCTAACAGATGTACGGTATCCGCATAAAGAAAAGGGTATCTTGTTTGGCCAATATCTATAGTTGTCAATCATTTTCTTCAGAATCGTGACAACGTTTTTGTTTGCCGCCTCTACCGCGCCATTGGTTTGTGGTTTATATGGCGATGAGTGGTGATGCTTGATTTTGTACTTGGCTAGCAATTGTTCAGTCTCATATTGAATGTGATCCATTGTCACTGATGATCTCATGTGGGCAACCATATCGACAGATAACGTTGGTTTGTATGAACTTTGCCACGTTCTTGGCTGTAAGACTGGAGTAGGAAGCCGCTTCTACCCACTTGGTGAAGTAATCGATTGCTACTAGGATAAAACAATGACCTCCTGTTCCGGCTGGAGTGATCTTGCCGATGATGTCAATTCCCCAAGCAGAAAATGGCCAGGGAGATGTCATGGTGTAAAGCAATGAAGGAGGGACATGTTGTACATTCCCGAAGATTTGGCAATTATGGCAATGTCTTACATATTTGATGCAATCGGATTCCATCATGGTCCAATAATATCCCAAACGTGTGATTTTCTTTGCCATCATGGGTCCACTCATGTGAGGGCCACATTCTCCATCATGGACTTCTTCCATCACTTTCCGTGCCTGTGAATGATCAAGACATCGTAGGATTATACCAAGAGGTGTTCTTTTGTATAATTCTCCTTGCATGAGAACGTATTGGGAAGCTAGTAAGCGGATAGTGCGTTGTCCCGTTTTGTCCATTTCTGGTGGATAGGTACCATTGAGTTTGAAGTTTAGGATCGCTTGGAACCAAGGTTCCTCTGTGATTTCTTCTTCATCGGTGATTTAGTGCACATAAGCTGGCTCTGATCGTCATTCGATGCATAAAGGCATTTCTACCATGCTGTCCGGCATGTTAATCAAAGACGCGAGTTTTGCAAGAGCATCTGCAAATTGATTTTCTTCTCGAGGTACATTTAGGTAGGTCACTTAATCGAAGAATTGGGCAACTTGGTCTATTCTGGCTTGATAAGGCGCTAAGCTTTCACTCCGGATTTTCCAAGATCCCGTAATTTGGTTGATGATCAAAGATGAATCCCCTTGCACTCGAAGATTCTTGATGCCTAAACCTACTGCTGCTTGTAATCCAATGAGACAAGCCTCGTATTCTGCAGCGTTATTTGTCACCTCGAAGTCGAGTTTGACAGAGATTGGTGTATGCTCGCCTTCAGGAGAAATGAGCAACACTCCTATTCCGAATCCTCTTAAGTTCGATGCTCCATCAAAATAGAGGTCCCAGGAGTCTACATCGGTTTGGAGTATATCCCCATCCGGAAACGACCAGGTGTCTATCGTTTGTGTATCATTAATGGGATTTTCTGCGAAGAATTCGGCAACGGCGCACCCCTTTATAACTTTCAAAGGTACATACTTGAGATCGAACTCAGCATCAAAGTCCATCTCGCTAAACGTCCATTGAGAACGAGTTTCTCGAAGAGGTATTTGATAGGATTCATTTTGGAGTGTATTTTGACGGAGTAGCTAAGCATGTAATGGCGTAGCTTCTTCGTTGCCCACACAAGAGCGAGGCATGTCTTCTCAAGTGGCTTGTATTTGAACTTGTACTCCAAGAACTTATTACTAAGGTAGTAGATAGCTCTTTCTTCTTTCCTACGGTTTGAGCTAGCATGGCGCCCATGGCCGTTTCAGTTACCGTGAGATATAAACTAAGAGGTTAATCTCGTTGAGGTGGCATGAGCACTGTTGGTTTGTCTAGTATTTCCTTGATTCGGTCGAAAGCCTTCTGACAGTCATCATCCCACATGGTGTGATCTTTTTCTTTAACTTCTAGAAGATAGGTTCGCAGATCATGGTGAGTTTCGATAAGAATCGACTTATGTACTGCACCTTACCTAGGAATCCTCTAATTTCTTTCTCCGTTTGAGGTTGCGGCATTTCTATTAGAGCTTTGATTTTGGAAGGATCTATTTCTATATCTCGTTGGCTAACAACGTATCCCAGGAGTTTGCCAGATGTTACTCCGAATGCGCATTTATGAGGATTGAGCCTCATGTTGTACTTCCGCAGCCTTGAGAAGAATTTGCGAAGGTTCGCAATATGCCCCTTTCTATCCTTGGACTTGAAAATCATGTCATCTACGTATACCTCAACTTCTTTATGCATCATGTCATGTAAGAGCATAATTGTGGTGCGTTGGTATGTACCTCCGGCATTGATTAACCCAAATGGCATAACCGTGTAGCAATAGGTTCCCCACTGAGTGACGAAGGCAGTCTTATGCATATCTTCTATGGCAATCTTGATCTGGTTATATCCTGCGTATCCATCCATGAAGGATTGTAACGCGTGATCTGCTGTATTACCCACCAATATGTCAATATGTGGTAGAAGAAAGTCATCCTTAGGACTTGCTTTGTTTAAGTCTCTAAAGTCAACACAAACACAGATTCTCCCATCCTTTTTGGGTACGGGTACTATGTTAGCTACCCAGTCTGAGTACTCGGAAACTTTGATGAACCCGACTTTGAATTGTTTATCGACTTCTTCTTTGATCTTGAGAGCCCATTCTGTCCTCATTCGATGAAGCTTCTGTTTCACGGGTTTGAAACCTGGTTTGATTGGGATTCTATGCTCTGCGATGTCCTTGTTGATCCCTGGCATGTCTTTGTATGACCAAGCAAAAACGTCTTTGAATTCGTGCAGGAGGTCTACGAAATTGGCCCTTTCAGTAGGGCTCAAGGTCGTCCCTATCTTAAGTGCTTGGGGTTCTAGTTCAGTTCCTATGTTGATGGGTTCAGTATTTTCTATCACTGGTCCCCCTTCCCCCTCTTGTAGTATTTCTTTGGCTATGTAGGGAGGTATTTCGATTGAGTCTGGATCTGGGTCATCCTCATTATCATCGTAAACAGAATTGCATTCAAGATAACACGAAGAGTAAGTAGAACCTGATTTATTCATATTAAAATTTGAGAAAAGTTGAAACAAAGAAGCCATCAGATCTGTAGTCAGTGGCGGTAAAGGGACATCCGTTGGGACATTTCCCGAAAAATTGTTACTACTTGACACTAAGCTAGGAGAAACAAGGGGAGTGGGAATGACGACAGAAGGAGACTCTCTAGGATCTTCTCTAGACTCTGACTCTGACTCCGACTCTGACTCTGACTTGAATTCATCGTCTTCTGGTTCCCCTTTGAACATCTCTCCTTCTCCAGTGGTGAGCTTGAAGAGTCTTCCTTGATTGTTTGTCCACTTGATCGATTTTCTCCATCCTTTCTGCTAATTGGTGTTAGTTTCTGTGATTAACGCGCTAGGGTTGAAGTGATCGTCTTGAAGTATCGTGGTAATGATCTCATCCTACGCGGCTCTAACAAATCGATCTTCTCCAAATAGTAGACTCACAGCTTGTTCGTCTAAGCAAGGTGCTTGACGAGTCTTTACGGTAGGAACCGTTTCTGGAGGAATGAAGTAGCAATCGTGAAAGATCTCGATTTCGGCTAGCTTCCTTTCGAGATAGTGCCAAGGCTCAGGAAATCCGTGAAAGATATCTTGACTTCCTTCCCTAACGAAGTATCCATTTAGGGTAGGGAGGTAGGGTCGTATTTGGATTCCCACGTTCTTACTGTTTTGAACTTGAGCGAGCATCTCGAGAACTTCCTCTTTAGTGGGTTTGTATCTTAGTCCAAAGGGTATTCTTTGTGAGTTACCCTCTTTGTAGGGTGCAAAGGTGTTTCTTTGGATAGGATTCAAAGGCATTCCCGGGAAGTATCCCTGGGATTTGAGTATGTGGTTGACCACTAAATTAGAGTAGGGATTGAAGTACAAAGGTGCCAACTCACTTTCTATGACGCATATGCTATGGAAGCCCCCAAGTTCATGTACTGGATCCGCAAGGACTTGATTACTTGACTTCTTTTCGATTATTGCCTTGATGGGTGACGAAGTGATCGTCAAAACCTTACCATTTAATGGGATTTTGATTTTCTGGTGGAGGGTGGATGTTACTGCTTTGGAAGCGTGAATCCAGGGTCTTCCTAGAAGTATGTTAAAGGATGCATTAATGTCCACTATTTGGAAGTTAACCTTTCGCTCAATCGGCCTTGTGGCTATGGTTAGGTTAACAAGTCCTACTACCTTTCGTCGTGTACCATCATATGCGCGAACACCTTGATTGGTAGGGGTCCAATCCGACTCTTTCATGCCCAATTTGTATGCCGTTTTCAAGGGTATGACATTGACTGCGGAGCCATCATCTACCAAAGTCATTGACACATTCTTCTTTAGGCAAATGACAGTGATATAAAGAGCCAAATTATGACTGGCACCAAAGGGTGGCAAATCTTCATCCGAGAAAGTAATAGGATTACTTAGCTTTGGTGATTCTTGGAAGACCAAGTTGACCATGTCGTCGGGTGTGAAGTTATGTGCCACATTTAGTTTGGCCAAGGCTTGCAGTAAAGCTTGGCGATGTGGGAATGAGCTTGCCACTAGTTACCAGATTGAAAGATCAGCCTTTGTCTTCTATAGTTGCTTTGGCAAATGGTCAGTAGAGCCATCTTCATTATCATTTGGTGTGACCACATTGGTCGGATCATTTTCTATGGGGCCGCTTTGAGAAGTGTTTTGGTATGGGCATCCCGAACGAGTAAGGTGGTCTACATCTTGATCTTCACAATTTTGGACTATTTGCTCACTGATTTTAACTAGGTAGTGTTCAGTGAGATACTCGTCTTCATCATCATCGGCCCATATCCCATTGATGGCAGCAAGTTCCCTCATTCTTATGATTTTGGCCTCCACTTGGATAATTTGGTCGACTAGTTCATCAACCACAGCTACTACTTTTTGCATTATAGTGTTTTGAGAGAAGACTAGTGGTGCACGTTCTTTAGGTGTGGCGTTGGGATCACGTAGGGTTGCCACTGCATTCTCTAGTTCCATGACTTGCCTATTCACACTTTTTGCCCATGCAATGAAATCGGTGATGGTTGGAGAAATGGTAGAGTAGTTCCCTTCATTCTCTATTGCATGAATTTCATCTTCGACTGGAGAAATGAGGTGTGAACAATCTATGGTAGATTCTTCACTTTTAATCACTAGAATTCCAAGAGGATTCTGAGTGTTGTTAGGCTTACCTCCAGGTGGTATTGGTAGGCGACCGTCTTCAATCATATCTTGAAGTACATTTTTCAGTTTGTAGCATTTTTCTGTATCATGTCCCTTGCCTCTATGGTATTCGCAGTACGAATTCTCATCCTAGAACTTGGATTTCTTTTCTGGTTCGGGTGTAGGGCATATGGGTTAAAGTTTACCCACTTTCATCAACCTTTTTAGAGCGTTGGAATACGTGTCCCCTATATTTATGAATTTCCTTGGTGGGGTACTCTTCTTAGATGGCTCGAGAAGGTTAACTTCATCGGTTTTGCTAGTAGAGCCGTAAGAACGACTTGTTGAGCCTTGATATCCACGACCTACCGTTTTGGACAAGAGCCCTTTACGGATGTCATCTTTGATCCTTGTCCCTAGTACGGTTAAGTCTTTGAAGGTCTTAATGTTTTGATACCTCAAATGATTTGCATAGATGGGCTTTAGGTTGTCCACGAATTTCTCCACGAGGCTGTCTTCGTCTGGACGTTCAACAAGTTGAGTACTAGTCTTTCTCCACCTACTTAGGAAGTCGGTGAAACCTTCTTTGTCATTTTGGGTAAGAACCTCTAAAGTGCGCATGTTGACTTGGATTTCAGCATTATCCGCGTTTTGTTTGGCAAACTCAATTGCGGCATCATCCCAGGTAGCGATCTTCTTATGTTCTAGAGAATAGAACCATTGTTTTGGGATGGTGTCAAGAGATGAAGGAAAGATCCTTAATAACATCTCGGGTTTAATGCCTTTAATAGACATGTAATCCTTGAAAGCACGGATATTGTTCAAAGGGTTTTCATGCCCCTTGAATTTAGGGTATCTGTCATGTTGAAGTTGGTTGGCAACTTGGAACTCACGGCTTCATATTTGCGATTATTTTCCCTATAAATGTCATCCCCTTTGAGATACATCAATTGTTCTTCCAAGTATTTGAGTCGTTTCTCAGCTGTAGTCATTCCTATGGGAGGGTTTTCGTCTCCGAAGTTATTCACAAATTCATCAGACACTTCACTTTCTCGAGGAGGCATCCTCATTTCTACAGCATATATTCGGCCCTCGATTGTGTCAAGGCGATCGTATACTTGGTCTTGAGTGACTTGGAGACGAGATAGCGCAGCTAGGATTTGATCATTACCATTCAGGAGTTGGTTGAAGTTCACGTCGCTTGTTTCAGGCATCTTGGGAATTGGATAAGAGATCGACGACGAATCAAAACACGATCGACCATTCTAGCACACTTACTTGAAGAGAGATGTTTTGACTTGTGAAGTGGGAGTGTGCCACTTATGTCAAGTGAGTTTTGAGGAAATGACGATGTTTGAAAATGTTAGTCCTAGTCAACTTTAGTGTAGTTGTAGGAGGGGACTCGAAGTGAGGTTCTGAAATGGGTTTTAAGGCCCGAATTTTGACTCTACAATTGGACAGAATTTCGAGTGGTTTTGCGCTAATGTTAGGCCTAAGTTTCGAAATTTTTACATTTTAAAGAAGGATTTTGATTTTACAAAAATCGTCATGGTTTTATTTAAAAATGGTGATCACATAAGATACAAGCATTATAACGGGATGCTGAGTGCATTTAAAAGGGTTTTGGTTTAAAGGGTGGGTTGCCATACCGAACAATCAAACCCGAAGTCTGTGGAGAGGCTCGTACCAAACAAGAGTAAGGCCGATTCCTAGTCCATTTCCTCAAGTAGTGAAAGTCCTTGATACAAACAAGAGTAAGCACCATGGTATGGATGACGTCAATCGCTATCCATCCTTAGGCCCAAATAAGAATTAGGACCGTTTAGACGGGACGATTGGTCGAATGGGTTGGGTTGGGCCTAAGAAGGCCGAATGAAACGATCTAGGAAGACCGAGTTATGAAAACCGACAATTATCTTGTAGAAACCCTTCCCTAACCTTGTTCAATTTTCACCATTTTGGCTACACGTAAGTGTATTATCCCCAGCGGAGTCGCCAAACTGTGGACGCGGGCCTACGGTGGCGAAAAGCGAAGCAAGCTTTTCACTCTTTGGTTTATTTGCATTTGTGGAGTCGCCAACAATTTATTGTGAAAAATTGGAAACCGTTCGAATACCTCGTGTCATGTCAAGACACAAAGTAATGACATGAACACTAAGCACCCGTTAACCTTAGCATTCTATGTCTAGAATGACTCTCGTGAATGCCAATGAACACGGATATTCACATAGATCTGGAGTAAGGGGTGAGGGTACGTATTAGGAAGCTCTTTTGATCGAACACCTAATCCCGCCCGCCTCGATAGAGGCCTCTACTAATGATCAGGGAAGTTATTCATACTCGATATGTTGACGATTATATGCATGCAATGCAACATCCAACGTTTTAATCCTAACATGTGAGAATTAGACTAAGTCGGTTAACACGTAATTTATCATACAAGTGAGTCGAAGTAGAGATTTAAATCGATTACATGTGAAAACATACAAGCAATAATAAAAGGAATAAAATAATGAAAATTACAATAAAGAAAATTACAATAATTACATCGGATTAATGATTTATGTCGAAAATACTTTTAAAACGGATAATTTGAGAAAGAATAAATAAATAAATAAACGAACAGGAATTAGGGTGATAATACGATTAATAGTTAATTAATACGTAATTAATAAACTAGGTCAAGGCAAAACGGGAGTTCAGAGACAGAAATCAACCAGGAACAGGCGTAGCAGAGCTGCGTCCCTTAGAAGAGGCGCAGCAGTTGCTGCGTCCGTTCCTCGGCTCAGTTCTGGCTGTGAAGCCGGAATTGCAAATTGTTAATATTCGTTGGTGATTTTAATGATCTATTATGATTAATTGACTCAGATGAAAGTGATTAACAGATTATTTACATATGATTGGGGTGACAAAGCATGAACATGGATGGAATTAAACAATACGAGTTAATTACAAGATTAAAAGGTTAATCAATGAATTAATTAGGTTAAAACAAGTTGTTAATAATGAATTAATGATGGATATGATAAATAACAGATGGGAATATATCAAAGATCGAATTCCAGAGACTCAATATTAATGAATCGAATCTCTAAAACCCGGATTGACTTTAATGACGAAAACCCGCAAATATTGGTTATAAGGGATTTAAGTCGGGATTTAATGACGAATTCAATACTAATGATGATGAATAATATATTAAATTACTATGTTTAAATCGTTATATCAAATAATCGAAGAACAAACGAAAGAAAATAAAAGAAACGAATTGACAAAAGACGAAGGAAGAAAAAAGGAAGCAGGAACTGCGGCAGCCTCACGAAGAGGCGCAGCAGTTGCTGCGTCCTTTCTCGACGCCTGTCTTCTGATAATTCTTAAAAAAAAGGTTTTAAAACATGGTTTTACAAATCGGTTTTAAGAATACTTTCGACATAAACCTTACATTTACAATAAATAAAGAACAATAAATAGAATAGGATTTACACCCTCAGACTTACATGTTTGACGAAACGAGATGAACTAAGTTAACGTTTAGTGATGCTCGACTCGAATGTACGACGAAAGTGCCCTCTAGGAGGAAAACGAATAAGATTGATTAAAGTTGATTATTGTGGAGTTGGTCAAATTGGTCGGTCATGCAAAATGAGGCTGGTACTCAGAAAGATTCGAGCTTACGTGGTCGAATGTTCAAGCACGTAGACGCCAAAAAGTAAGAACGTGGTCTAGAATGCAAAGGGAGAAGAGAAGGGCGGACACTCGCGTGAGAAATATGTGAGATCGAAGGTCTCTATTTATACTAATTACACGACGGAAGTAGGGTTATTCGGAGAAACTTTGGAAGTGAATCTCGAAAAGATACGAAAAATACGCAGAAAAGGACTTGGGAAGAGGCGCAGCAGGCACTGCGTCTCTTGGAAGAGGCGCAGCACTTGCTGCGTCCTTTCCCAAGTGGTTTTCTCCTGCGGAAGAAAGATTTCCGTGTTTTGATTATGGAATAACGGATTAATCTTGTTTTCCTTAATATTTTGTGTGAATATTACGGGAAATTCTTTACCAAAGATTAAAAGATTGCAAAATATGGAATAGAAATATCCGGAACATTCCAGAACATTCTGACTCGGTTTTAGAAAATGAAGACGGTTTTTTACCCGGACTCCAAATGTACTCTAATTACTGCCAAAACGACCGTATCGGCGCGTAGCTGAAAATTAAGAGATAGACACAAGTGTTTGAACGATCACTTGACGATAAACTTACGAACTGTCACAAATCGTTTCGCGTACCAAACATGCGGCCCAATCATCACCGGGTGGTTTGCGGGAGGTGCAGAAATGAGGTATCTACATATAAGCAAATCTATGTTACCTGCAGAAACCAGGTACACATCTCTAGAAAAACTCGTTTTAGCACTTGTTACTGCTTCTTACAAATTGCGTCCCTATTTTGAGTCACGTACAATTTCATTCGTGACCAACTACCCCCTGAGAACCATAATGAGGAAACCCGAACTGTTAAGGAGAATGGTTAAGTGGTTTGTCCACTTAAGTGGGTACGACCTGAAATTTGAACCCCAAACAGCCATAAAGTCCCAAGCCCTAGCTGACTTTGTGTCAGACTTTAGTCCCACCCTTCAAGAACAAGCCGACAGTGAAATCTTGACCCTATGTGAGGCTAAAGGGGAGCAGGTATGGGAATCATGTTGATGGGGCATCCAATACGAAGGGAGCAGGGGTAGGGCTGGTCCTGAAATCACCTCAGAGGGAACAGATAATACAGGAAGTACGGTGTGAGTTCAAAGCAACGAATAACGAGGCTGAATACGAGGCCCTAATCTTAGGACTCCAATTAGCCTTAGAAATACAAATAAACCACATCAAGGTGTATAGTGACTCCCAACTGATTGTCAACCACGTGAATAACGTGTACATGGCCAGGGATCCTAAAATGGTAGCCTACCTGGAGGTGGCGAAGGAGCTCAAACTCCGCTTTGCCTCCTTTCACATCCAGCAGATACCAAGGGACCAGAATGTTGAAGCAGTTGCTCTCGCCACCCTGGGAGCAACCTTCACTCCAGGGGTAGTGGGCTCTATACCATTCATCATGTCATGAAACCTGCCATACGCCAGAAAGAACAACAGAGCGCCAATAAGGCTGCAACCACCCAGTGGACATACGAAGCAGGGATACTGAGTACTGCCACACCCCAGGAAGAACCTAATGATTTGCGCAAGCCTTACATTAGTTGGCTTCGTGATGAGGTATTACCACCTGACCAGAAAGACGCCAGGAGTTTCAAAATGAAATCCTCCGGATTCGTACTCATTAACGGTATCCTATTTAGGAAGTCCTCGGCAGGACCCTATCTGAGGTGCTTAAGCGCATAGGAGGCACAGGTAGTAATGTGTGATATCCACAGTGGTGATTGTGGAAATCACACATGGGGTAGGAGCCTGTCCAACAAGACACTAAGGCAGGGTTACTTCTGACCTACCATGAGGAAGGACGCCATAGATTACGTCAAGAAATGTGAAGAATGCCAGAGGCACTCCCCTATCAGCCACCAGCCAGCAGAACATATGCATCCGATCATCTCGCCTTGGCCTTTTATGAAATGGGGAATGGACATTGTGGGACCATTACCCCGTGCTTCTGGAAACAGGATGTACATGCTGGCAATGACGGACTACTTCTCTAAATGGATAGAGGCAGAAGCTTTCTCTCAGGTCCTGGAGAAGCATGTGATATCTTTCATCATGAGGAACATAGTCAGCAGATATGGCATCCCTTCAGAAATCATATGTGACAACGGGTCAAAATTCATATCCAACAGAACGGAAGACTACTGCGCCAGGTGGAACATCAAGCTGTTTAAGTCTACTCCTAGGAATCCACAGTCCAACGGTCAGGCAGAATCCAGCAACAAGATAGTTATGAACAGCCTGAAAAGAAGGTTGGAGGAGATAGGAGCCAACGGGGCCGATGAGCTTCCCTTCGTACTATGGTCTGATATAATCACCCCCAAAGTGGCAACAGGTCAAACACCATTCAGTCTGGTATATGGGGCCGAGGCAGTTATTCCCTCTGAGGTGCAAATGCCGACGCATCGATATGCCAATACCACCGAAAAAAGGAACCATGTAGAAATGGCCAGCAGCCTGGAAACCATTGATGAGCTAAGAACTAGCGCCCAAATTAGGATGGCAGCCTACAAGCAGACAGCAGCCATGAGTTACAACAAAAACGTAAGACTGAGAACATTGTAGGTAGGGGACCTGGTACTCAGGAAGGTATTCCTAAACACCAAGAATCAGAGTGCAGGTAAATTCGCCTATAACTGGGAAGGTCCCTACCGCATATAAGGCATTGTGGGTAATGGTGCATACAAGTTGATGACTATGGACGGGGAAGCTGTCCCTAGATCTTGGAACATCATTCACCTTAAAAAGTATTATGTCTGAGGTTCCAGGTGCAGGACCCAGAAGTTCCACCTCCAACAAGTACACCCCAGGACCCTTGAATCCCAGCATTCAGTACTCCAGAAACCTTTGAATAGGAACTAACTTGCTAAAAGTGTCTTTGACTAAGCAGCTATCGCTTGAAGGGGAACAACCCCAGAACCCACTTGCTGGAGCCACAGCTCACTCTCTCATAAGGTACATATGCAAAGAACTAATCATTTTGTTTCGTACCGCCTGACTGTACCACTTGCATTGGTCTAACAGCAACATCTCTTTTGACAGCAGGAACAACTAAGTCACCAGGCAAGGTCTTTCGTTCAGTACGCACGCGCTAAGTCTCCTGAATTCAGCAGGTACTACTAAGGAAATGACAACTTACAACGTATCTTTCAATCCTTTGAGTCAAAACCCTTTTTCTTATTTTCCCTTGGTGTCAACTTCACAGGTGTCACAAGGAGCAAAATGTGGAAGCAGCGTACTTAGTATTTTAAACGGCCAAAACGAAACTCTCTTTCTTTTAAGTTGTTGTAAAAATTCTGGGGGAACACACTTTGTGCTCCCTAAACTATTTTGGATTTATGAAATTGCTTCCATTTTTAAGTTTATCGTTGTTTTTGGATTGAATGTGGATATGGTAAGTTGAATATTAAGGCAATGTCCTAGTAGGCTAACTGATGAACAGGAACTAGCAAATTGTTCCTCCTGCAGGAAGTACCCAGTGTGCGCGTGGTCGAAACAGAGGGATCCGAGCATCCTGATAGACAGAAAGCTCCCTGAACCACCAAAGGCACCTCAACAAATATGAAGCCAGCACACAAACATAAATAACAAAAGAATTGCTAGCAAAACGACAGAAGGAACAAAACGAAAACTTCATAAAACACCCCCTCAATAGGGGGAACTTGAAAAGCAAATATTTTTGCCCCTCCTACGATGCAAAACAAAAGTACCAAAAGGTGCCAAGCACCAAGAGTCAGATTACAATGGGCCACCACACAGGGTGCCCAACAAAACGTCAAGATAAAAATTAAAATTTAAATGCCTAAACTAGGCAGCAGCAGCAGAATCTGGGGCGGCATCAGCAGGAACATCCACTGGGATGTTAGGCTCCACAGCAGCCTCTCCTCCAGATGGGCCTTCTCCTCCCTGGGCGACAGGGACCTCCTCCCTGACCTCCTCAACTGACACGACAGCTGGTTGCTCAGTCCTAGCACTGGTCTCTCCATCGTCACCACCCAGCGAGTCATTGACGAGGCTGAAATCCGGCTTGACTGGATATGCAGCGTTGAACAGCCGTTCTTCCTCAGCAAGGTCCCAGCTGGAGTGCTCACCCACCTCAAACTCCTTGATGCATTTGATCTTTGTTTCCCAGGCGGAAACCAATGTAGAGTCCAAGAGTAGGTGCTTCAACAGCCCCACCTCCTTGTGAGCCTCTTTCATGCGCCCTTCTGCCACCCTTTTCTCAGCATTCAGCTGCTTTTGGGTAGCTGCCTTCACCTCCGCCAGCTTCTTCTGAGCAGCCAACTTCTCCCTCCTAGCCAGCGCCAAATCTGCATCCACCTTAGCCAGGTTGACATTGAGGTTGTTCACCTCCCCCATCAATCTGGCGACCTCCCTGCGCTTGAATAGGCCGTCCTGCAAAACCTGCCAGAGGAACAATAAGCAGCACGAACAGAATAAACCAACAAAACATAAAGGGAATTAAAAGGTACCTGCAGGGCGCGCCCAGGAGCTTCATCTAGCACAACAGGGAGGGGAGTATTTTCCAGAGAATGGGCAGCAACCGGAAGCAGGAACTGTTCCATGTGAGGCCAGAGAGGTACCCCACTGGAGCCATACCCCTTGGGAAGGCGGATTAAAGTGGAAGTATTGGGCAGGGGTGGCCTAGGAGCCACTGCGGCCAGAGGAGCAATCTCAATAGGGACAGGCGTGCTAACCGGCTCCATTTCAGCAGGGAGCGATGGCCTCTTCTGTTGGGGCTGGTGTCCTCTACAGTTAGTGCAATAACATTTAAATCTCTAAAAGTATCAAAGGGTATACTTTTGTATTATTATCAGTTGGTCCACGTTTATCAATAACGGTTGGCTTGCTAGATAAGTTTGACGTTATTGTCATACTGATGGCGGTGATCAACTGGTCCCTAAAAGTCACACCTATAGGATACGTTTGAGAGATGTGACGGTATGAAAATACAGTCATGTTGATGCCTAATATGACTAAACAGTTAGTCGGAGTTATTGACTAATAATTAGTCAAACGCGATGTTGAGATAATTATTTAATACGGATTAAATAATAATGGCTAAGACGAATTAAGCGGTTAATTCGTAAATTGAATATAAACGATTATATTTAATTGATGTATATTGAATTAATTATACAATATTGTCTTTGTCGGACATGTATTAATATATCGACTGAGTCATGTTACTAGTTGATATTTTAATAACCGATAACCGATGACGATTTATAATAAAAACCCGTCATATACATTTTAGCAATTTCGAGTCGGACCATGGGTTAAAAATAAGGAGAAAGTGGAAAGCCCACTCCCTCCTCTTGAAGCTCACGGCTGAACCAAACAAAAGGAGAGGCTCCCTCTCCTTTTGACCTAATCATCTCATTTGCAAACAAATTAGGGTTTCGGGATAATTTTCTCTGAAATTTCTAGATCTCACATCGAAAAACCTCACAACAACTCTCTCAATATTGCAAGTCAATTAGAGAGTATTTCTAGCACAAGGGGCATAGTCTCAGACGGTCTTGGGTGCAACGATTAGGAGGAAATCTACTTTGATTTCTGTTCTTAGGCCGCATTCACAAAGCACCCGAGGTTGATTCTTGTTCTTTATCGTTTTCTCTTGTATTTTTGTTTTATGACGATAATCACATGTTAAAGATACGTTATAGTCCTAAAATTTAAGGGTTTTATACGGATATTACCCCACAAGTGGTATCAGAGCGAGGCCACGTAAATTTTTCATGTTGATTTTCATTAAACAAATTGAATCGATATTTTTTTTTTTTGCATAAAAAAACGTGCGGCATCAATTTTTTTGTCTCGGCTGAAATTTTTTTTACTCGGCTGTTGCGTTTTTTTGTCTTGGAAACCGTGCCATACGGTTCATGTCTGATCAGACGGTCTTTTGTTTTCGATTTGTTCTTTGCATATTGTTATTTTAAACGATTATTATTGCAATATGTTTATGTTTTATCAATTGTAAATTCATTTCTATACGGATTAGGTTTAATTTGCAATTGGTTTTATCAAATCGATTTTTGTTTGGGACTGTTGTGGCTCACGGTTTAGCTGCTGAAAATTTTTTTCTCTCTTTTTGGTCTCGGCATTTCTGCTGGAATTTAAAAAGAAAAAAAAAATTTTTGCTGTTTGTCACGGTTTAACCGTGAAAAAGAAAAAAAAAATTTCGTGTTTTTTTTTTTTTTCGGCCATGTTTTATGCATAATACGGACTTTATGCATTCGCTTAATAGTGAAACGGTTCACTCACGTACCATTTAGTTATTTTAAAGCGATTTAAAGTAACGGATTGTAATGAATTAAAATTAAGTTGATTAAAGCGGTTTTGTCACATAATTTTAATCATTAAAGGTGGTTTGGATAAATTTAACATAATTACGGAATTATGTCACGAATAAATTTTATTTTAGTTGATGCATTTTATTTATCGTTTTTTTGAATGCCTTGAATGTTTAATTACGTATTTAATTTTTACAAACGGTTGTAACTTAGTGTGGCCTTAGTAGAACGTGTTACCGTAATGATGGAACACGGTCTTGGTTGTATTTTGAGATCTTGTATCTCCGTTTTGGTTTTTCCTTGCAATTACAGTTTTTATTTAGAATGTAAATAGGTTTATATTTTGTAATTTTAAATTGTAATTTTGAGAAGACCAAAGATGGAGAATCGGATGCTCACTCCCGCTACATGGATCAAGATGGAACATCAAGACAAGCTTCTCGGGTCCAACGGTGGATTCCAAAGTTGTATTATGTTCTTTTTGCTAGGATAGGCCACACTAGGACGTTTATTTACGTATTGCATTTTATTTATGTTTTCATCGTAACGATAGTTTGCATCATATTCCGCCTAAAACCAAACCACCTAATAATTGCATGAAAACTGACTCATATAGAGGTCACGCGTTAGTTTTCTTTGATATACAGATATCACATGTTTTTAATTAAGCCATCACCTAAGTTAATTCATTCACGTAATGCTAGTTTTTCGTTCACTTAAAATGAATTAAAACTAAGTTGATGGGATCTTCCTCGTATAAACAAAAATTGAGAACAGTCTTTATAGGTCAAACTCCAATGAATCCCTTCTTTGTCGGTAGGCATAATATGACTCCTTCTACGTCGGGTAAGTTGGAACTGATTGACCTATTTTATCTCAACACTATGGTCACTCGTACGATCCTGTAATTATGGTGGACTATAGATAGGATTTACGGAAATCTATCGACCGAGAGTTCTAACGGTAGAACTAGCTAAACAGTTAGCTTATCAATTTACGGAAATTGAGTCTTGGGATCACTTGTATTATTCTTGAGGGAGATCAATTATGCAAGTGTAATGAGTCTACACGTTAAAATGAGTTTTAAATAGACTTAAATCACCTCGATGAGTTGCTTATTTCGTTTTGTTTTTCCTTTCTTTTTCAGTGTAGAACACGATCATTTAAACTGCTAATAACATAATGGCTGGCCGTTTGAACGACCCAATGCCAAGTGCCACATTGGACCGTGAGTCCTGGCTTCGGATCTTCATGAATCAGATGAATCAGTCTACTCGACTGAAGAATGATGGATCAAACTTCGCGGACTGGGAGGCGGCATTACGGAATGCTGCCGCCGCCGACGGAAGCTCAAATATCCGACGAGCCCATCCCGTCAAACCCAGGCCCCACGGCTGGAGCTAACGAGATCGCCAAGTATAACGATTTCGTCATGGAAGCGGGTGCACTTAAAAACGTACTCATTTTTGCAATGGAATCCAATTTGCAGAAACGCTTCATAGCCCAAGGTGCGAACAAGATTTTCACCACGCTCACTAAGGAATTCTCGAAAGCACCGAGAAACGTGACCTATGAGCATACCACTCGCTTCATTGATGCGAGACTCCAGAAGGGCCAACCGGTTAGCCCACACATTCTCAGCATGATTGAGAATGTCGAGAAACTGGAGGCGCTTGATTGTAAGATCAGCGAGAACATTGTGATTGACCGCATGCTTCATTCACTCCACGATGGTTTTGCGCTCTTTAGAGCGAATTACTATATGAATGAT